>NC_135789.1:25373263-25598263 GCF_051106095.1 Pogona vitticeps | reverse complement strand
AAACACCAGCAGAGCGTCAACAAAAAAGAAGAAAGTTTAAAATGCAACAAAACCTGGTTCCCAGCACTGAAAAATGCAGCCTGCAAAAGGTCAGCAAACTCTACCCAGCCACAAGGACTGGAGATCACTGCACACAAAAGACCAGCTAATCTCTCCACCTTATCACAACAATACACCCACAACAAAAAAACATGCTGATCACCACAATCACCCATCTCCTGAAAAGGACAAAAGCTGCCCCCCCCCAGTTTTGCATCTCTTCCTGCGGATTTGCAAAGGCCACCTTATTTACGCTCACCAGGGTGCTCTTCTGCCGTGTGTTTCGGTGACGGGGGAGATGTGGCCTGTGTGTATTCCCACATGACCATCCTTTCCTCCCCCCCCCCCGCCTATCTGTGGCCAGCCTCCACGGGAGGCAAAGAGGCCCCTTCTTGCCCCCCAACGGTGAGGGAAAGTCACTGACCTTCCAGAGCGGGCAAGACCGTTCTCCTCATGGCCAGGACCAAGCCCAGAGGAGACCCAAAGAGGAAGAAGTCGGACACGTCAAAATCAAAACGCCCCAGATTGACATCCGACGACAGGTTGGAGGAGTTCTCTGGTGGAAAATCCTCGTCCAGCATCGTTGAATGGATGCTTGGGGGGGAGGAGAGAAAAGAGAGAGAGAAAGAGGATAATCATCTTCTTGGATGATGATGGAATCCAACCAAAGGGCCTGCCTTTTTTCCAGACTTGCACCTGAAGTTGCCTTTGGAAATGTTACTTCCTGGACTACAATACCCAGAATCCTCCAGCTGCTTGTGTTCAGGTTCATATCAAGGCAACTTTCATGATCCCCCAAAGGCCATGAACACCTTAGCCGTGAAAACCAATTACAGTGGTGCCTCGCTTAACGATTACCTCATTAAACAACGAATCCGCTTGACAATTAGGTTTTTGCAATCGCTTTTGCGATTGCAAAACAATGTTCTAATGGGAAAAAAACACTTTATGATGATCGGTTCCCTGCCTCGGGAACCGATTTTTTGCTTTACGACGATCAAAACAGCTGATCGTCGGGTTTCCAAAATGGCCGCCCGCTATGCAAAATGGCTCCCCGCTGTTTTCAGGACAGATTTTTCACTATACAGGGAGCAGAAAATGGCCGCTCTATGGAGGATCTTCGCTGGATGAGCAGGTATTTTGCCCATTGGAACGCATTGAATGGTTTTCAATGCATTTCGATGGGCTTTTTTATTTCACTTGATGACAATTTCGCTCTACAGCGATTTCGCTGGAACGGATTAACGTCGTCAAGCAAGGCACCACTGTATGTCCCTTCTTCCAAAACTCACCGGCTCCGATGGGAGCCCATAATATTCCTTGCCGGCTGGCTCTCCTTTCCCCCTGCCTTGCTCACACCCCCTGAACTGCCCAGAAAGGGGGCTGAGCCCCACACACGGTTCTATGGCTAACCTGGACAGGAAAGCGTGGTGCTGCGCAATGGCGTCACACTCGTAGACGGAGCCGTCGCTCTGTTTCCGCGGCAACGGTTGCTGGGGCTCCTCGTTTTCCACCATGCCCGAGATGTCAATATTGCTCTTGCTGAGGCGCTTGAGGTCCCCCAGGTTTGAGTCTTCTGCAGAGAGGGAACTGTCCTGAAAAAAACGGGGAAGGAGGCCACAAAGGGGGAGAGAGGTGGGGCCTGGAGCTGAATTCGCACCCGTGCATCCTGTGGCCCAAAAATTTCTGCAAAAAGCCACTACATGAGGAGGAGAGGCTGCTGGACCAAAGTGTAAAGAGCTGCCCAGGGCATCCACGTGGAAAGCTCCCCCTGGTTTCACACGCCTTTCACTCTGAATTAATCTGGTGAATTGCACTCATTTGGGGCTTGTGCTCAGTCCTAAATCGTATCCCCCCCCCCTGACAACTGATCCGCCATCGCCAGAGTTTCCCGAGACAAAAAAAGATTTCTAAAAGCCTTAATTCCACCGGAAAGCTTATTCTTCCTTCACAAAGAGATTGTCTCAAAATTTCTCCCTCTGCCTTGCGTAGATAGAAAACCTTTCTCCCTAACAGCCCATTTCCTGAAAATTGGCTGCCGGAGACACAGCGGATCGAGGCTGCTTCGAAAGTGCACGGGGAGGAGTGGGGGGCCGGAGGAGAAGGAGAGGAATAATTGAAACTCTCCTAGACATGCTTTCGCTTTCCTGGAGAGTTAAACCCTCTCCGATTTGAAAAATGACTTCCCATTTGTTCCTGGGGCCTTCAACTTTGCCGTAATGGAATCGACTCAAAGCGACGTTAAAGTTGGCCACCAACGGGCAAAGTGGCCTGGAGAATCACAGCATCAATTTTAATGGAATTATACTTGAGTCAGCATCGTGAGCCAAGGACAGCTGTCAATGGAGTAATTATGTCTTTCTACCTGCCTCTTCGTAATCTCCGATGAAGCACACACACACATCCCCACCAGAAATGACAGGATGGATCCCGCCCTGCCCTGAAGGACTCCAGTTCAGTTCTCTATGGACAGAAGTGGTTTCAGGCGCAACTCAGATCAGGAGACTAACGAGGGCTACCACTCTGGTGTGCGCTCAGCTAGGCATCATGTCCCACTAAACCAGAATGAAATCACTCGGGATAAATTGCTTTTCCTAGTACACACGTCCTAATGGTTACAAAGAAGTGATCCTCTCCGGTCCGTCTCTCATCTACACCTTTTTTTACCCTTTTTGGCCAAAAACAGTTTGGATTTGGGTGCAATCCAAAGTGCTTAAATGCCCCATTCCACGCCCCTAAAGCCATCAACTCCATATACGTTACCTGCTACTATCGACTTAACCACAGGCATTCTTAAGCTCCGTTGCGGCCATCCTCCCTGCTACAACATGGCGGGCTTTACTTGCATTACGTGCAGAATTTACAAGCCAGATTTGCACAAAAAAGGCCATGTTTATTTATTTATTTATGTTAAAAAATGTCTTGAGCCCTGAATGAGCAAGGACACGGATTCTGCTCTTGCCAAAACCTTTCATTCTCGGGTGAATCTCTGACGGCCCAGCCATCTGTCTACCCGTTGGGTTTCCTTCTGGGCCCGGACGGCTTCTCCAAGAGGGAATGCCAGGCGCAGCCAAGAAATTTAAAAGGAAGCCCTTTTCTCCTAGTGCAAGTGGTTGAGAGTGACACACACACATACACACAGACAGACAGACAGAGTCTCTATGTCTTTCTACGTTGTGTTAGAAGTTGGAACCGACCGACAGTGACCCTAATAGGGTTTTCAACATTAAGTGAGATATTTAAGGAGGGTTTTTAACCAGTTCCACCCCAGTCAGCCTCCATGGCTGAGCGGGGATTTGAACTCACGTCTCCCATGTCCTAGGTCTACACTCTGTCTGCCCTACCAGGTACCTTATTCCTCTCTATGGCACGGATGTTTAAATGCCACGCACAGCTCTGACGTCCACTATTTGCTAGTTTCCTGAGAGAGGCCTCGTTTGGCACAAAGCGACCCATAATCCTGGTTACCTGCACCTTTTTTTTTTCCAGGACTCTGTCCCTTTGATATCTCATGAGAACTAGAGGTTTGAGTTTTAAAAAAGCAAAGCGGTAGACCGCACTCTCCTTCTCCCTGGCATTCCCACCTGCTGGGGCAGGCTCATTTTGCAGTGCCTTTCCTAGGATGGGCAGAAATGCCACAGAGGCAGCCCTGTGCCCCATTGCCAAGGCAGGAAAAAAGTTCAGCCGGCTTTGATGCATCTGCTGGTCACAGGCCCTTCCCCATCCTCTCCTAGCCCCCCATTTCCCAAGCTAACTAAGGGAGCCTGGCAACCGGTGCCACGCAGGGCGTCTAGACAAACACAACATTCCTGGTTCAATGGACGATTTCACAGCGAGAAGGGGAGCCGCCGAGCAAACCAGCTGCCAGTCGCAGCCCGACAGCTGGCCGCTCCTCTGCCACCATCTGGTGTCTCCCCCAGTTGGCGGCCCCCGGAGGCCAAGCCAGAGGGCCTGCCCCATCATTTCAGCCCTGCCAGCTGCCCGCCATCCCTCCCTCCAACGAAGTGTACCTGGGCACTGCTGGTGCTGCCCCTTCGGCTGCTGGCCTGGCTTTCATCCGCCAGGCCGGTACTGTAGCAGATGGCATCGAATCCCAGGATGGCCCCCACACAGTCACCAATGAGGCACACCTGCAGGAGGAAGAGGAAGGAGGAGGAGGAGGAAGAAGAAGAGAGGGTTGGTTCCATTCTCCGTCAGTGGCAAGACCAGAGGCCTCGCCCTGGACCACCAAGAGGGCTTCTCCAACACACCACAATGCTGGCAGTGGTGAGGTTTTTTGCTTCTAAAACAGCCACAGCCTCTTCACAAAAATTGCCTGCCCTGGGGGCGGGGGGGGCGGGGGGAAACATATTCCAAGGAAGCAGAAGTCCTCCAGCCCAGGCTGTATTTCTGGAGGCCAACCATGCACCCCATAAGACTTGCCCACCTCCAACGCAGGAGGGGTCGCCGCAAATCAAGTCAAGCCACCAGAAAGGCTGATCCTCCCCTGATCTCAGCCCAAGGGAGGGGGGAAATTAAGCTACCCAGCTGCCTGCGGGCTCTCCTGATGGGCCAAGGCAGGAGAGGAGGGTGGCCCTCAAGCTCACTCGGTGCCAACCCTCTGTGGCCACACGGGCACCCTCAGCCTTTGAGTCTTGTTGGGATTTGGGCCCCAGCCATTCCACCAGCCGCAGAAAAAGAAGACACAACACTCAAGGATGTCCAAGGTGAGATTTTTTTGGAAAGATGGGCAGGGCTTCCTCCCTTCTCCCCACAGCGTTCTGCTTCGTGGGGGTGGCTTTGACGGCCAAGAAGCCGGTGGCTGTGGGTCCCCAGGCAAGACAAGAGGAACTTGGATTTTGGGGGGTGCCCAGCATGGCCCCCACTCTGTGGGCTTAGCCCGATCTCAGGGGCAGGGGGTTCTGCCAAGCTGGCCAGGCAGGGTTCGAAGGCAGCTGGCATTTAGAACAACCCAGCAGACTCCCACGGCCAGCACCAAATCCCTCTCCCCTTCTCGGGACTGCCAGACCTGCACACCCCCCCCAAAGTCTCAGGAAGCTTTTTTTGGGGGGAGGCTTGAAAGTCACATTCAGGCAGCCCCACCTGGGGGCAACTTCCTTCCATCAAAGACACCAAGGAGAAAGAAGAAGCGACTCCGCCGGCGTAAGGCTTACCAACCCAAAGAGGCCCTGAGTGAAAAGGGGGTGGGTGGGAGCCTCTGACTGGGGTCCAGTCGAACCCCTGCGGAAACCCCAACTTTTACATTTGCTCTCGAAAATGGCCCTACCTGCCCGTTGAAGCCGGTCCCGTCGGGGGATTTGAGGAATTCGTTGTAGACCTGGTTGGCTCGGCTGATCACCATGGCGACCGCATCCTGGTACCTCGGGGAGGAGATGGCCAGGAGCGGCAAAGCGGCCAGCGGGATGTGGTCCTCGCTGCAGCTTAAAGACGTCTCGTCGTAGCTGTATGGGTTGAGGCTGCAAGAGCGGACGAAAAGGGCGCTGCCGGTTACTGTGAGCACCATTGACAGCAAGTGTGCAAAGAAGAGAGACATGGTCATTAAAAAAAGAAAAGAAACAGGCAAGGCTTTTCACATCTGGATGGCATGGGTGCCCACGTGGCTGCCCCAGACCCCAAGCCAGAATTCATCCTCACTCCAAAATCTGGGGGAAAGAACATCACACACACAAATGTGTGCACATATACATCGGATGCACCGACCTCATCTCGAATTCTGGATCAAGTCTACGTTTGAGCATCGATTGTACTAACTGGTTACCCTGAGAAAACCACGCCTCCCACTTCCAAATGGCCAAAACCGCCCCCCAAAAAGTGAGTCTTATGCCAACAGGAAAGGGGCCCAGGTAACGCAGGATAAGACCCAGCCTACCTGGGGAGCTGCAGGGTGAGAGCACTCACAAGGTCTTCCAAACGCTCCAGTATGCAAGAGAAACCCCGGGAGCAAATTATTATACTTTGAGTACTTCCATAGGAACCTGCCCAGACCTTAAGGTTGGCCACCGAGGCTTGGCAGCCCTGCCCACGAGGAAGACGAAGCCTTTTCTGCAGTGGCCCCATTTTTCTGGGGTGCCTGTATGGCTCCCTCTGTAAGCTTAAAGTCCTGGTTCTTCTGCTCGGCTTTTAACAAATGACAGGCTCCCCTTTTATATAACCTGGGCTTTGTTTTCTTTTCTTTAAATGCAGCCACTGTTTTAAGCATTTGCTGAGCACGGCCTTTCCCCTTTTTGTAGTAAATTCAGAACAGATGCATAAAAATGATTAAAAACAGACCGAGAAAGGTCTTTTTTTCTTTAAATCATCAGATGAAAAACATTCTTTAGAAGGCAACCCAAAACATGCCATAAAAGCCAGTTTTGAACATTCAGAAACATACGGAGCAACTGGAGTTTATAAATGGTTGTTTCGGCACTTTTTTCGTTTGCCTTCATAGGCGGCCTTAGAGAGACACCCAACAAGCCCGTAAACAAATGAAAACAGAAGACACCATGGAAGTGGATGGAATGCATCATCGGCATGCTCTTCTTTGTCTAAAAAAGGTGTTTCCTGGACGACACGAGCACAGAAGCAGCGTGTGCCGGTGTGTTTTCCTTTCCGTCAATTAAAGCCAGAAGCACCAGCCGGTGCCACAAGATGAGCCCCTGTCTGCTCTCCCTCTTCCCTCCAGAAGGCCAAAGCCCTCCAGAAAAAGGAGGAGACCCTCGGCCACTTTCCTCCTACACCCATAGAAGGGTGGCCCAGAAGTTCGTCTGACCCATCCTGGCATCCAGGAGAGACCCGCACTCACTGGTGGAGGAGGGCAGGAGTGTCAAATTCAATCATCATCCATACATTGTGAAGTATTTGCTCAACACCGATCTGAAGGAGAAGACCCCTAACTCTCCGTCCACCCGCTGGCCAGCCTCTGCTTGGCCACCCTGCTCTTCAGCCCTGTGGGACCGAGCGGCACACGGAAACAACAACGCCAGGGACTCCTGTTTATCTGCTCTGACCCCACTTCACCAGCAAGAGCTGCTTGACAGGCAGAGCCGCCTGCCACCACTTGAGACAATCTGGGAAGGCAAAAGAGGAAATTAATTTTTCCCCGGGGGGAAGAGGCAACAAAGCAGACAGACAAGGAGCAGAGCATCTTGCCTGGTGGGAGGGGGGAAAGCCGGTTCCACCCCGGAGAAGCAGAAGAAAGAAAGAAAGAAAGAAAGAAAGAAAGAAAGAAAGAAAGAAAGAAAGAAAGAAAGAAAGAAAGAAAGAAAGAAAGAAAGAAAGAAAGAAAGAAAGAAAGAAAGAAAGAAGGAAAGAAGGAAAGAAGGAAAGAAAGAAGGAAAGAAAGAAAGAAAGAAAGAAGGAAAGAAGGAAAGAAGGAAAGAAAGGAAAGAAGGAAAGAAAGAAAGAAAGAAGGAAGGAAGGAAGGAAGGAAGGAAGGAAGGAAGGAAGGAAGGAAGGAAGGAAAGAAGGAAAGAAGGAAAGAAAGAAAGAAAGAAAGAAAGAAAGAAAGAAAGAAAGAAAGAAAGAAAGAAAGAAAGAAAGAAAGAAAGAAAGAAAGAAAGAAAGAAAGAAAGAAAGACAAGACTGAGCCAATCCATCAAGGGAAGGCAAGTGGTCCTCCCTCCAATAGGGAGAAGCAGTGGAGAAAGGGCCACTTTAGGGAAGAACCTTTAAAGCATGGAGGGGAAGGTGGGGCATGTGCTAAAGGGCTCCATGGAGCGATCTGGGGTAGGGAGGCTGTGAATACTAGGGTCCCCTCCTGGTGCCAGTGTGCCCACCCACGGGGGAGAGACAGGAGATATCTCGCTACCAACCCCCTCTGGCCAGAACCACCAGCCTCAAAGTACCTCCCCTTCGCCGCTCAGAAGGACCCACGGCGGTTGCCACCGATTCCCGCACGGGGCAGATTCTGGAAGAGACAGGCTGGGCTCTCTGCTTCTCTCCTGCCTGGAGAGGCTTGCAATCTACGTGGCCACACAAGGGGAGGTGAGAGAGAGAGGAGAGGGGAAGGGAGGGGGGGCAATCAGCAGTCTCAAAGGGGACCAAGGAAGCCCCTTTGCTCAAACCCGAGTGGGGGGGGGGAACCCGCTTGAGCACAACGCAAAGGGTGATTTCCACAGGAGAGAAGAAAGGAAGGCCCAGCAGAGACATGCAAACGATGCGCCCGAAAACCTTTCCGCCATGGGGTGTGCCATAAGCAGGCCGGGGGGGGGGGGGAGGACGGGCACCTCCTCCTGAGCACAGCAGATGGCAAAGCTCCTGTCCTCAAAATACTGTAAAGTAACACAACTGCCCATCCGGGTGGGGTGGGGGGGACAGGACGGTTGAACAGAGAACGGCACCCAAATCTAGCCCTGGACCATTAGATGAACAGAGAAAGAGATTCACCCCGAATTAGGAAACCAGATGGAGAAGAAGGACAGGATGAGACGGATGGATGACCCACAAAGTTCGAGAGAGAGAAGGACAAAACCCACCATCAGAGGCTTCGCATCCATGCGGCGGGAAGCGGGTCAGACACAGAGAAGGGCCACTAAAGATACCAAGCTGGTCACAGCAGGGAAGATGATGGTTGGCCTTGGGGGTGAGGCTCATCCTGCTCAGAGGGGGGAAGAGGGAGCTTTCGGCCTTAGGGTGTCCCAGTCCAGATGTAGTCTACCGTGGGACACTTAACAGTGGGGAAAGGGTGGTGGCCATCTTCACACCCCCCACACACCCCTCTTGCTCAGTTCCTACTTTCAGGGCAGCCCCATTTGAGTTGGCCTTTGCATCCAAGCCTTGGCGGGGGGGGGGAGGCGTTGTCTCTCCTTGGAAAGAGCGGCTGCTGGAGACAAAGATGGATGTTGGAGGGGGATTAAGTGGTTTTACAAAGGCGCCTTCTTCTTCAATATCTCCACTCTTTGCAAGCAAACACACAGCTTAGCGGATTGTTCTCGGAGGAACGGTCAGTTTCTGGACAGGGAGGCGCTTTCGCCTTATATCCTGTTAAGTATTTTTGCTTCTCTGTTCACCGTTTTTGACTTCCCACCCTCGTTTTCCAAACTATTTCTCACTGCCTTCTTCTTGAATTGGGTTCCCCCCCTCATTTTTCCTTTGTGTGGCATGCATGCACGCTTGTGCATCCAATACAAAGCATTTCACAGTTGGAAAGACACAGTCAAGCTCTGTCGCCTGCTCGATTTGGCCACAAGATGCAAGCCAGAGTCTGAAGGGTCAAATCCAGAGACAAAAAAAAAAAAATGCAGGCAAGTGGTGTAAACAGGATCGGGGGGGGGGGGGAATAAAGCTGAAAAACGTCTGAAAGAGGCAAAGCCTTCCTAAAGCCTACAAGTGTTACCGGCCAAATCTGTCCTTGGTTTGAGACCTCATGAGAAGAGAGCTGCTTCTATCAGAATTCAGCTCTCCACGAGATGCAAAAGGGACTGAGAAGAGAGGCGGGCCCAACGCTCACTCTGCTGTCCGTCAAACTGACCCTGGAAGTAGCGTTGACTAGATTACAAAACCTCTCCACCAGAGGAAGTCAAGAACGAGAAGGTGAAACCTAATTATTTACAAGGCAGTTTAAATAAATTAATGCCTGTGAAGACACTGCAGAAAACAGCAATTATGTCAGGAGGTATATTTTGACACATGCACCGGCTCAGTTAACGGCCAATTATGCTGATAAGCCTGACGAGCTGAGGGCAAGGGAAGAGAGAGAGATTTCTCTTCTACTTCTGGATTTATTGCACAGCCGACAGAAAATAATGGCGTTAATTACATCTTGTGCCTGTTCTACCGACTTCTGGCATGGCCTGACCTTCTTAGACATTCAACGCCTCAGAGAAGCCGTGTCAGAGCCACGGATGGAGGAGCGCACAGTAACTCCCTTGGAAACCAGGTGAGAAGATGCGCTATGTGTTCACTATGGCCCTTCAGTGAAAGCCCACAGGGAGGGGCACTCGGTGTGTGTGTGTGGGGGGGAAGCAGTCTGTTCCCCCTGCCCCACAAGTGGACTGAGAGGGACCTGTCCCACTGCCCCAGTTTTCACCAACAAATGGATCGTGCCCCCCCTTGGTGCTTCCCCCACAAATGGATCGTGCCCCCCTGGACAACAACTCTGTTCCGTGGGGCAGAAGGCTGGCTTTCAGGACCTGCCCTGGGGGGGCCTGAGTAACACTGGTTCCTTTCGTCCCCCAGCCATGGGGAGTGGGGGTGGGGCTGCTCCCACGCTCCCTGCCGACGGGCCCTCCTTGCCCACCAGCCCCACTCGGTGCCAGCTCTGAGCCTCCCGCCTGCCACTCATCCCTTGCTCTCTGGAAGGGTTGAGGGATAAAAGGTCTCCCTCTGTCCCATGGAAACCGGCAGGAGAGGGGGTGGGCAGGTCCCCAGGGCCTGAGGGGGTGGGCAGGTCCCCAGGGCCTGGGGGGGTGTCTCTGCCCCTCAGCTCCAAGACAGGAAGGACAAGTGGGGTCAGATGGCCCCTCCAGTCCTTCTCATTCCCTCTGGGGGTGTGGGAAGGTCTCCTGCAGACACATCTAAAGTCTGGGTCCTTCCCCCCCCCCGCCTGCTCCGAGAACTGGGTGGGTGGGTGGAGGAATGGCAGCAGCCACTCATTGGGGAAACAGAGAGCTTTTTACCTTTGCTTTCCCCATGGAAACTGGACTGGGGGGGCAAGACACCCTGTCCTTCGGACTCTCCCCCCAGGATGGCAGGAAGCAGCGCACCAGGGCAAGAGAGGCGTTTCACACCCACCCACCGACTTATGTGCTCATTTTTCTCCACCCCATTGGTGCGGGGTAGGGCTGGCCCCTGAACAGGCCAGCAAGGACCCTTCCCCAACCCCTCCCCAGACCACCTTCCCCCCCCCAAGAGCAAGGCTTCTGGGGGTTTAGCGCCACATACCAGCCCACCCCCCCATCTCCATGCGGCTGCCTCTCTGCCACCCGGAGGCCCCCCCCCATGTGTTTGAGCAGCACAGAAGGCAATAAATACTGGCTAAATAAAACCGTCCCCCCGCCATGCCGCAGCTAAATCTCGTATTCCAACAGGGCCACTCTGCTTCACAAAGATTGTGTTTTTTTTATTCCAGAGGCTGAACCAATTGTTTGCCATGCTTTGAATCTTGCACTCAGAGAAACTCCCTACAGGAGCCTTGGGGAGCCAATCCTACCAAAAGGAAATGAACCGTCACAGCCAGGATTCCTGCCCGCGGGAGTCCAACAATGGCTCCCCACGCGTTGCCTTGCAGGCAAAGTGCAAACGGCGTGGGTCTGGCAGCGACTTCAGCTGCCTATAAGTCCACCACTTTTCTTCTTTATTGTGCATCTGCTGACAGAACAACGGCCTGTGATGGAGAGAGACTCC
Organism: Pogona vitticeps; assembly: GCF_051106095.1. Taxonomy (NCBI): domain Eukaryota; kingdom Metazoa; phylum Chordata; class Lepidosauria; order Squamata; family Agamidae; genus Pogona; species Pogona vitticeps. The sequence continues at coordinate 25,586,899 of NC_135789.1, read as the reverse complement.
TGCTAACGCCCATTTCACAGAGGAGAGGCTGTAGCCATTCAAGACTATTCTACAGCATCTTACGACTGACAGAGAGAAAGAAACGGAGAGAGAGATATCTTTGGGTTCAGATTTGTTTTTCCTTTCCCCACAAAAGCTCACAGGGAAAAACGGGTCCTCCTTCAGGCTTAGATCCCAGATGAAAGCCACTTGCTAAGGAGAAAGCAGCTTTTCTTAGGGGGGGCTTACTTTGCCATGAGGGCGAAGGCTTCAGCACAGACGGCCGGGCAGGGGACCAGCCGGATCAGGATGTGCCCGAGGGCGGCGGGGAAGTGGGCCCGGGTCACCTCTTCAAAGACCGTCGTGAAGGTGTTGATGTCGGCCGCCTTGCTGCTCGGCTCGCTTCCGCCTGCGTCCAAGATATTGCCCCCGTGCAGGACGAGGAGCAGGACGTGCGTCTTGCAGTTCTGGTGCTGGCCCCCATCCTGGAGAGAAAGGGGGAGAAAGTGTGAGAAGGAAGCCTCCCTCCGAAAGAGCCGGATGGGAACAGCCAAGGTCAGATCTGAGCCCCTCCGAGGCTCAAAGTGCAGAAAAGCCCCCTTTCTGGAGTACTGGACTGCTCACGAAAAGGGCTGCAGCCGGCGCTTGGCCCAGCCCACCTCCCTGCCTGGAACGGAAGGGCTGACCTCGGAGTCTTCGTGGATCTCCACGCTGCTTTGCGGTGGGCATCGGTGCTTCCGTAAAGAAGCTCGGTACAATTCTCCTGAAAGAGAGAAAGAGAAGGAGTAAGACCGAGGCGCCTTCCTTGGCTTCCAGCTGCCCCAGACCGAGGTCACGTGGGCCGTTTCTTGCCTCCCTTCGATGCCGGCCCTAACCTTGGGGCCAACAAGATGCAATGAGCTTGTTTGGTATGATATTCTGTTCCTATCGGAAGCGCCCCGCTGCATTGTTCCCTTCATGACGCAAGGCCTCCATTTACCTTTCCAAAAGCCAAAAAATAAAAAATAAAAAAAATTAAAAAGTGTTTCTGGGTGCCTCTTTCTAGAGCAGCTCTCACACAGTATAAATAATTTTCAGGTGATGTTGTTTTTAAACATCCATGCTCCCTGCAAGCAGAAATCCACCGCACAAAGTTAGCTGGCCGACCACTTTTTCCCTTGCTCGCCTCGATCTTCCCAAAGAGTCTTGGTGGGGTGAAAGCACCAGAACCCGGAACCTGCCGTTCCCACCTGCCAGACCAAGCTGAGGGCCTGAGGCCTCAGGATTCGGCCAGACCATTCCACAACGCGGAAATCCTCTTGGAATACGAGGGGCTGAGCCCCATTGCTGATTTCCCCACCAGCTCTTGGGATGCTTGGGGGAAGGAAACTCATCCTTCTCAGTGGGTCTTGGCTTTTGCTTCGTAACCCATCGGCCCACTATTCCCCTCCAGGTCTCCTTGGGATCTTTCTCCTTGATTAAAAAACAGGCAGGATTGAAAATATTTTAAAGAAATAAATAAATGCATGAAAGAAGGCGCTAAACCTGGCCTCAACCACAGCCACGTGACTTTGGGACTTTAATAAAAGCACATGATTTTTTGGAGCTACCCCGCAAGAACTTGGTGGACAGCCTGAAGAGGATGAATTATCATGGAAAGCTAGCTGTTTGATGTTTTTTTTTTTTGTAGTGGTCTAATCAAGGTACTAACTGTTCTGGCATTGGTACCAATGGAAGGCCAGTCCCCGTTGTTTTGCAAATTAGCCCCCCAGGCGCATGTGTGGTGGCTGCTCTTATTTTTTAAACCTAGAAGTTAAAATCTGAGTGAAGTCCCTTTGGGACAAATCAAAGTCTCTTTTTTTAACAGGGGAAAGGACCATGGATTTTTGCCGTCTCTCTCTCTTATGCTGGCAACAATGGGAAAAGGAGATGCCAGGACCCGGGGCTCCCTAGCGATAGACGGTGGAGCGAGATCACAAATCTGACCTACATTTCAGTGTGCCGAAGGGAGGCTTCCCCACCCACCCGCCTCTCTCAGCCCCAAGGCCCATTTTTATCTGTTTATTCCTCCAGCCGACAAAAGCCGCTCTCTGCTCACACACACCTGGGGGTCGGGAGTGTCAAATCACACATCACTGGCGCTGCAGTGTGTTCAGGACACCTTCGAGAAACGCAGCGTGAACAACAGGTAACGGGATATTGACGCTGCCGCCTTTCTATAAAGCTGGGGTGGAACTAGAGTTTGCTTCACGCCCATCTCTCCCCCCCCCCGGATGAGTCGGGCTCCGCATTTTCTCCGCCTGCATCCGTTGCCAAGGAAACGGCTGCAGGATGGAACCCAATTATCCGGCCTCATCAGCACCACGTTTCTCTGCAAGGGCAAGAAGATGCGCCAGCCCTGCGAGGTTGCCTCCTTCGCCTTTTGACACAAAAGGATCTTCTCCCGGGGCTACCCTCCAGTCTTTCCTCTCCTTTCCAGCGGCTGATCTCTTAGCCCTTGACACCACCCGAGCAATGGGACCTTTTGGGTCCTGTGTGGCTGCCAAGAAGATTTAGGGTTCATCGTTTCTGGCAGGAAGTCAATTTGCCTCCCCAGAGAGTTGCTGGTTTGAGGAAAGAGATTACGCGGATATGACAGGCGGCTTGATCAAACCATCAAGAATGTTATAGAGAAGGCTTTTCCCCATGTGTGTGTGTGTGTGTGTCCTTGCAGGAATGGAAAGAACTGAAAATAAAAAAAGCACCAGTGGATGACAAGTAAGATCTGCTCCCCCCAATGTCCCCTTGGCCACCCAGGGGTGCAATCCAGGCACCATCTCTCTCTGTCTCCAACGGCCATGGAGGCACCACCGATGGATTGACTGACATTATTTATATGCTGCCTTTTCCCCCTCATCGGGGAAACCTCCACTTATGGCTTAAAAGCCTTGTCCTTCCATTCTCGGCCTGACACAAGGACTTCTCGGGGCTCCCCATTCCAGAGCTAGGGGCCAACCACCGAGAAGGCCCCGCCTCGTGTTCTTGCCAAACAAGCTTGGGAGCGTGATGAAACGGAGAGAAGGGCCTCTCCAGAAGATCTTAAAAGCCAAGAAGGCTCATCTAGACTCAAGCTCTAAAGGGCTTTATACCAGCACTTTAAACTGACCCTGGAAACAGACTGTCATCCAGTGAAGCTGTACTAACAAAGGAGTTATCTGCTCCTTGCAGCCAATGCCAGTCAATGCTGGTGGTGCTGGCTGGGGTCTCAAACCAAGCCCAGATAAGAAGCCACTCCAGGTCGGAGGGGCCCTGGTTTCCCAGATCCTGCCAGACTCCACTGAAGACCATTCCTGCCCACTGGTCACCCTGGCTAGAGATGGTTGGCCAGTAGCCCCACCGGAAGGTGCTGCCAGAGGCTGAACCTTTGAGCAGACACAAACAGACACACACACACACCCGACAGCCGTAGCCTCTGAGTAATCCCAAAAAGGTCCAGCCACTCCAATAATGGGTGGCCGTGATTCCACTTGTTCATTTCATTCCCGAGATCAGCTCGGTCGCCGATTCCCTCCGCTCTTGTTCAACTGCCACTTAATTAAAAGGCATGAAACTGATGCATCTCCACCTCCGCAGGATCCCCCCATTAAAGCTCCTGGATACCTAAGTTTAATGTAATTTTTAACCCACATTTTAAGGACTCGTAGTAAAGGAAGGAAGAGACTGTGCTTAAGATCCTCCGCTGCCTTCCATCCCCCGGAACCGTTTTAACAGGTTTGCAGACGCAGGTTTGCCTGCCGACGGGGCAGTCCTTGTCAGCGGGCAAGCCTGGGGGAGAAACAAGTGGCCGTGAGTTCCACCGCTTCATTCTGCAGCCTGAGAAGGCGCCCGTTCCTTTTTGCCTGCTCTGATGCTCTCATGGCTCAGCTTCAGCCGACAAACCCACTGAGTTCTAATGTTATGAGACAGGAGGGAAAACCTTCTTCCTCAACCTGTTCTTTGCCAAAAAAGGACCGGACCTTAAGAGACCCAACAAAGGTATAAGGATGGCTCCATCCAGGGAAGGGCACCAGGATGCCCGAGGTGCCAACTGCAGAGACAGCCAAGGGCACAGATGGCACAATAATCGAAGCCAGCCACTGTAAAGGCCCAGCATGCCAGGGAGAGGAGAGGAGCGGAGCAAGACTGTCGAGAAAACAGAGAAATTTCATTAGCTTCCCCAACAAAGCTGATTATGTCGGAAATTGTCTGTTTCTCTGTTTACTGGAGGAGTTTTAATGAGGCAAAATTATACGGGCGACTTCATGGAACTTAAAACAACCTCCCAGGTAAAGTTTTTTTTTAAAAAAAATCAGTTTTCCTTGGCAATTAATTTTTTTTTAAAAAAAATACTGTCATTACTGCAATTTATGCTAATTGCATCATTATGCAAACTAAAGGAACAAAGGAGGTAAAAATCAAATTCCATGCAGAAGGCAGAAAGCTGTGTGAGTAACAGCCCGCAATTTGGATCGCGGGGTGGTGGTGGCTGGGTGGGAAAGAGAGGCTTGGCTGGCAAATGCTGAAGAACCTTGATTTGGGGGTGGGGGGGAGAGCCAAGGGAGGGCAGGAGGTGGGTCAGTCCTGAAGACATCTGGGCAAAGGTGAGGGTCCCCCTCTTTCTCGTTTCCCCCCCCCACAGCCAGCTGGAGAGGCTCCTGGCGGCTGCCGTGTCAGCAGGGCTCGGGAGAAATGACGAACTGAACCCAAAGCATTTCAAAATCCGCGTGTGGGTCCCTTTCTCCTGCTGAGGGAAGGGCCCGTGGGCCCAAGGGAGGAGGAGGGCGTGAGAGATCTTGAGACAGAGACAGAAAACAACGCAAGGCATGTGTCTCCATGCAGTGTGTTTTTAAAAGTGAAAGGCTTCTCCTTTCTCACCGTTGGATTTAAATGCGGATAAAAATCCCGAGTCCACCCCCCCCCCCGTGCTCCTGGACCTCCAAACGTCACCTCTTTTCTGCATCTGTCCTAAGACACCAGCCGATCTCTGTTCACCTCTCCCGTCTGCCCAGAGAGGGAGCTGCACCTTCTTCGCACGCCCCCCCTGCACTCCTTTTGCACGCTGCCCCAGGGCTGACACCAGTCCTTGTGTTGCTCCGAGGGAGAGGAACACCTCAAGACAAGAGGGAAGAAGTTTTACAAGAGCTGCGGGGTCCCTCAAAACAGACCGGCCACTCCTGTTTCTGCAAGGCTGAGTGGCAGCCGTACGGGGAGGGGGGGGGCTCTGATTTTGTGAGTCAGCTCTGGGATGAACCCCCCCCCCCAAAATTAGAAGTGGTTTCCAAGGTACTGGGTCTAAACTGGGGGACAGGGGGAGGGCGGACGACACAGGACTCAGCTGTCGGACAGCTCCCGCAGTGTCTGGATTCAGGGCTGCTAGAACTTAATCAAAAGCCATCGCACTTAATGGCCCGCTCTAACAGCCTTGCAGATAGCAAGCTGATGTCGCCGCTCCAGCTTATCAGAAGAGGGGAAAGATCCGAGCCACGGGAAGACAGCTGGCCTCCTTCGGGAGATCTCTCTCACTTACGACAACGGAGGTAGCAAAGGGATTTCTGCTCTCTCTCTCTCTCTCTTTATCTCTCTCTCTCACACACAAACGCATACACTGCAGCCACCCGTGGAGGAAAGAACAGATCCAGATCTGCAACATTGGCTCAAAGGACTCACCACAGAGGAGCAAAAGCACAAAGCAGGGCCCATGGGAAGGGGAGCAAACCCTAACCCTTATTCTAAAGATTGGGGTGCCCTGAAATCCATCCAGACCTCAACAAGAGCTAGACCCAACGAGAGCCTTCCTCTCCCTTCCCCATAAGAAGCCCGGCTGCGCCGCACCGCCATCTGTCCAACTATTATTGGTTGTTGATGATAACAAATCTGTCAAGGAGAAATAAATTTGCACACAGGGCTGCTGGCATATGCTTCCGATTAGCGGGTCAGGAAACGAGTCTCTCAAGCCAAGCAAAAGACAGAGGTGCCTGCAGGGTTATGGGGAGCACAGGTGGGGAGGGTGGGTGGCGGGGGGCCACGCATGCGGGAACAGGAGAGTTTGGGAGCCAGCTTCACCACAACCAGTTTGCAACGGGGGGGGGATCGGACCCTCCCTTTTAAACGCTCGATGGAGCTGACGGGAACTGGGCTGCCCAGTGGGTTCCCCCCCCCAAGGAGGATCCCGTGCGGGGAAAACCAGGGCCCCTTCTGCGAGATCCAAAGTTAACGTGGGAAATGCCAAATGCAGTCCAGACAAAAGAGAACCACTTTTTTCAGTGAAGGGGCACGCTCTGTTCACGAATGTTGTTTTGAATTTTCAAACACCCCAAAAGTCAAGACCATTTCACGTTTACAATTGGGATTCTTCCCAGATGGCTTTGATTCACCCCTGAGCACTTTCTGCCATCCTGGAGGGTGTCCTCCCCTCCCCTGCACCCCCCCCGCCAACTCCCACTCCCTTGGTTTTCCTTTTCGTTTCGTTTAGTCGTTTAGTCGTGTCCGACTCTTCGTGACCCCATGGACCAGAGCACGCCAGGCCCTCCTGTCTTCCACTGCCTCCCGGAGTTGTGTCAGGTTCATGTTGGTCGCTTCGCAGACACTGTCCATCCATCTCATCCTCGGTCGTCCCCTTCTCCTCTTGCCTTCGCACTTTCCCAACATCAGGGTCTTTTCCAGGGAGTCCTTGCCTCACCTCTTTCTGGTGAGCTAACCATTTCAAAGATGGGCAAGGTGGATGGGCGAATGGGTGTTTTTTACAACAGCCACCCCACGAAAGAGAAATGAAAACACCTATCTTGTCTTCTGTTCCTCATTCAACTCCCACCCACTCCCAACCTCGCTCCGGTGGCCCGACTCTCCGGGGTTCTTCCCATCCTGCTTTATCCCACCCACCCAATTCAGCACGAGTTCCATGGGGTGCCCAGAGATCAATTTCATCAGATCACAACTCCCATAATCCCCTGCCATACACTAGGTCAATGGGAATTGCAGGCTGCCCTCTGGAGGGCCTCCACTTTCTCCAGATACCCTGAGGCTCCTCCTAGGGAACCATTCGCAACATGAGATACCAGGATCCGGACCCAGCACCTCATGCCAGCAAAGAACAGACTGGTCATGGGGCATGAGCGCTACGTCCCAAAGAGAAGTTTACAGGCCCAGCAGGAAGAGAGCGGGACACGGACTTCCCAGTGAGTGCAGGGCAGCTGAGGGAGGGGAAGATGGACAATCGCTACCCCCCCTCTCCAGGAAAACATGCCTAGAGTCATAAATAATCAGGTTTATAATCCCAAAGAGGGGGATCAGCAAGGCTGGATTTCTGCCTCCAGATGGCCTCAGAAAAGAGCATTATTGGGGGGGGGGGATTTAAACTGTGCTGCCATTTGTAATTTAGGCATTAGAGTGGATATATATATATAAAGAAAACAGCTAGACTCACGTTGCTTTTCCTGCAGGATGCCAGAGGAGCAAAAAGTAGGATCTTCACCTGCCAAAGGAAACCAGCAGAGACCAGATGAAAAGCCGCTCTCTCCAAAGGGTCGGCCACAAGTCAAGCCCCCCCTCCCTCCCCTCATCCCCATCACTCCCTCTCCGGTCTGCCCCATCCACCACCAAAGTGTGCCTCGAAATGGAGCTGCGCCTTGCTGCCCACCAGCCCATCCCAAGGAGGATCGGGCACCAGCTGGAGTCCAGCAGCCTCCACACCACTATCTATCTATCTGTCTATCCATCTATCCACCCATCCATCCACCCACCCACCCACCCACCTACCTACCTACCTACCTACCTACCTACCTACCTACCTACCTACCTACCTACCTACCTACCTACCTACCTACCTACCTACCTACCTACCTACCTACCTACCTACCTACCTACCTACCTATCCACCCACCCACCCACCCACCCACCCACCCAAAACATTTCTCTTTTTTTACCCGCACCTTTCTCCTTGGAAAAAAAGGACCCAAGGCGGCTGACTGTTGAAACACTAAATATGGTGTTTCAACACAGTAAGCCGCCTTGGGTCCTTTTAAATAAACTGCTGCTTATTTCCTGCCACTGCCCCAGGGAGCCTTTTTCCTCATCCTGCAAAGGTCCTCCGGACACAGTCCACATGTAAAGGGATGACTCATGAGTCGAGGGGCCAGGCTGCTGAGTCAAAGGGTGGCAGTAGTATGCGCCACACCTGGTGGATCAGCCAGCAAATGGCATGCTTCCTCAGCAAAAGCAACTGAGAGGGACCAACCGGGGCTGGAGGTCTTGGACAGGGTGGCCTGTCCCTTTTTCCCCCAGGCAGGATCAGGACAAGGGAGCTGTCCACGGTGCTGACAGACACACAGAGATCACAACCAAGGAAGACCCTCATAAGGGGACTCCCTCCTGATTTTGGCAGCCCAGATTCACAAGCAGTGGCTATCTGCCTGTCCAACGAGAGTGGGGAGGGGGAGGTCGGCAGGCTCACCCTCTATCTCAGCAAGACCCCCCCCCAGGGTCCCCAGACTGAAGCATCCACGAAAACAGCTGGCACATAACATCCAACCGCACACTAGATGGCTGTAACTGCTCCCTTTGAGCAAAAAAAAAAGAGAGCCATTTTTGCTGCTAAAATTATGCCACCGTTTCTAAAAGCGACGGAGTAACTTTCCACAGGTTTCTCACTTACAGCAACAAAATCCGTTAAAAGCCCAGAGAGAAGAGATATGTCCCTCACACTAGTCCCTTTGAATCATCTTTCCAGAGTCTGCCGTCAGCCAACCAAGTTGATCCTCTTTGTCAAAACGTGGCACTCCTAGCCACCATCCCGAGACCCCCCGTGGCATTTGGCAGGTAATCCCGCTCCATGCTCACGTAAGCGCAGGACGGGGAAAGCCACAGGCCATCGACTGACCGACCGACCGACCGGACTAGGGGTTCGCCATGTTGGGATCTGTTTGGCCTTCCCAGATTAAAAGGTCCCACAGAATTCCTCAAAAACACCCCTTCGGGGCAACCGACACAAGATGGAACTCTTTCGCCCAAACGCAGCCGTCTCTTTTTGGCCTCCCGCCAAAGCCAGCTTTGAAACCACGCGAAATTGGGAGCGCCCGATGTGGGACCACATGAAAGATGAGGAACCAACGGAGGAGGGGGGCATTTTAAAAACATTTCCCACCCCCCGTGTGCCTTTTTGTTGAAAGGACATCATTCACACTCCTCAGAGGGAGGGGAAAAAAAAAGACATGAAGCACCACTTTTCTGTGAAAAGCCCAGCTTGCTCTTAGATCGATTTTTTTTTCCCCTCGCTCCCCCTCCAGACAAGGGGAAAAGGGCACACCTCTCTGTGCCTCCAGCCTCCTCTTTGAAACCATCTGCTCTTGATGGAGGAAAAAGTCGCAAGGAACAGGAAGGAGACAGGAAGACCTGTGGTCAACAGCAGGTGCAAAAGAGAGCAAGGTATTTTTGGTTCACCCAAAAAATCACTTGCCCGGCACTGGGGGGTGAGATGCCCCTTACGCCCCCGGCTCCTGGGCCGGGGGTTTAGTGACACCGAGGCTCTTCTTACACAACCATGCAGAGAAGTACATTCATTCGGCTCACAGGCAAGGGTGGGGCACCAGAATAGATCTCTCCCCCCCCCTTTGCACTCCCACAAGGATCCAACTGAAGAAATCAGTTTACGAAGGACTGATTCAATGCACCACGGCCTTTCTTTTTGAACCTCCTAAGGGGAGCCTGCCGGCCATCTCCAGGTAGCCTCAAAGCAGCCAGGCAGCTGGGCTCTGAGAGGCAATAACTAGGGGAAATCAGACAGCAAGGAGTCTAAACCTTGGCTTGAGGGGTGTTTATTTCGTAGAAGGCGAGGCCCACCAGCGTTCTGCTGAAAAGCCAACCAACGGGATACAACGCCAGGCTTGGAAAAGCTGCACCTCGGCCCTTACTCTCTTGACTGGACTGGAAGGGAAGGGGCCCCAAAGTCTTGAAGCTAGTCAGCCCTGCTGCTCGGCATCCCCCCCCAACCCACTCCACCCTCCAAGATCACGTGCAGGAGATCTGCCTTATGCCCGATGCCGGGGGGGGGGGGTTACCTGGGCTTTCTTCCAGCTTTCCAATGGTCTCAATCTGCTCCACCAAGTCGTTGGAGTTCCACTGGCTCATGCCCAGCAGGATGGCGTTCTTCCCTTCCACCACTTCCTCTGTGAGGAAGAGAAAAACGGCTTGCCTTTGGCATTTTAAGAAGGCCCCTCTCGGAAATCGTAACCTCTGGAGCACCAGGTCCCTGGACACGGAGGGATCTCGATAATAAAACCCACCTCTTAAGTTGGGCCCAGAAAGCAGCCCACCACCAGCAAGGACTTTTTAATGCCAGTCCAGTATAATCGCAGCACTCATGTCTGGTGGGATGGTGTAGCCCTTGGATAAATATACTGTATAATAAATGTCACCGCTTCTTTGCTACTCCTGGCGCCGCCAGAAATCCCCCCTGGGCATTCTTCACACGTTTTCACTGGCCTCTCCAAGCCCCTTCCCGAGGGCCGCTCCCAAGCAAACAGCTCTGAAAAAATACTTTGGGGAAAAATACATTTTCCAGGATGTAATCCCCAGCAACGCTAAGGGGAAGGGGGGTTCAAGAAGGCCCGTCCACTTTTCCAAGCTCTGCAGGAAACGGATCCGAGATGGAACGTGGATGCGGCTAAAAGGACCGAGCCGGGCCTCCTCTGTGTTGCTGATCTCCCTGCACCGGATTTTGAAAAGTGCCGTGAAGGGGCTTTTAGGACAGGGGAGAGAAGGGGAGGGGGGCACACATGAACCCTAATCGGAGTGGGGTGAGGACAGCGCAGTATGTCAGAAGGGTCCCCATCCCGCAGCACTCGACAACCAAAGGAGGTACGATATTGACTGCACAATTAGCTTTCAGTTGTTGACATGAAAGGGGGTGGAAAGGGAAAAACCGGACTCCCACCCCCACCACTTCTGTCGCTACCGTCCAGACCACATCTTGCCAAACCCTGTTCAAAGATCTGAAACAGAGACCCTCAGGGTGGCTGAGATCTGAGCGGGCCCCAACGGGCACCGGGAGCTGGGCAGCTACAATCCACGCGGCGAACGCGCCGGGCAGCTGAGATAACAAAGCCAAGCGCTGGCTTTCAACTGCTGCACCATTAGCCCCATGCAAAGCATTTCATTTGATTCCTCCTTTTAATTAACAATCTTTCTGGCTTTTCGCCCTCGTGCCCAAGATTAAAACTATTATGCCTGAAAGCGGTAGCGGCAGGAATGGCTCGATCCGATGTCTGGCGCAGGGATGGGGTTCAAAAACCCACGCGCTCCGGGTGCGTGAGCGTGCATGGGTCTGTCTGCGTGTCCCCATCTCCCCCCACGGATATAAACCACAAACACTGGACCCTGCAATGCTCGGCCGAGATTAAATCGGTGGTTATCCGCCTCGCCAAGGGCTCTTCTGCGCCTAATTATTACCCACCATTGATCCACTGAGGGATAAAAAAGAAAAGCGTTTGAAGGAAAGGAGGCTTTTCAAGATCAAAACTGTGACCCCGGAACGGTCTGTGCTGCTGTTGTGTCCTCGGGTGGCGGGGAGGGTTGCTATGGAGAGCCACCGCTGTGCCACCACGGCTCAGGCGTCCGTTAGAGGACGGATCCTGCCCATGCCTTAAATTATAGATGGAACTGAGCAGACCCAGAAATAGCTGCCACCATGCGTGTTGCTTCCTTCAGCCTTTGGTGAAGAAAGGTTGGGATGCGTGCAGGGGAGCCGTGTGTGTGTGTGTGTGTGTGTGTGTGTGTGTGTGTGTGTGTGTGTGAGAGAGAGAGAGAGAGAGAGAGAGAGAGAGAGAGAGATGAACGATTGCCACTGTTGCTTTCACTGTTTTAATAGTTTTATAATCATGGGTGTGAAGCTCAGAAACCAGATAGGCTGTTAATCGAACAGGCACCAAACAACATGCTTAGCATGTGGCTAAATGACTGTTCTAATGGGATAGGACTGGGAGGACCTGGGTTCAAATCCCGGCCAGGTGTGACCAACCTCACTCTTCCTTATGCTCCCTGGAGGAAAAGTATAAAAGCCACCCTTCAATGAATGGAACAAGATACAGGGCTGCCCCCAAGGCAGGGCTTTCAGCCCTTCCGGGAGAGGAGCGAAGAAGCAAAGGAAGCAGGCTGGCCTGGATGCAGAACGGGCATCACCCGCGAAGCTGCTCCTGGCATGACAATATTCATGCCAACGGTGGAGCGGTCTGGTTTGTGCAATGGGGCTGAATTCACTGCCCCCCCCAAATCTCTCTGGTTCTTCCTTCTAGGATTTTTCAGCCCCTGCATGCTAGCCAAGAAGTGTCCCCCCCCCCAGGATGCTCCAATCCCTTCTCTTGTGGCAAGTTTCCTCTCTCTTTCTCCTCTCCCCAGCCTCCGTGGTTTCAAAGAGAACCTTCTCCTCCTTCCCACTTCCCTCCTGCGCGGTCAGCTTCTTGGCCACACCAGAAAGAGTGACAAAGAGACACAGAGCCCACGGCCGATGCCTCTTTCCCAGAAAAGAGAAGTAGGTCAGCACCCCAAAGGGCTTCTTCTGGTTCACGTAAACCAGAGCAGAGGGCAAAGTCAAGGTGATCAGGGAGGGAGAGGGACACAGAGTGAGCGACAAGCAGAAGCTAGCAAAGCTTCAGCAAACCAGGCTGGGGAGTGAGACCGGGTAACTTTCTGGCTAGATTGCTACAATGATTTACACGTGGGTCTGCCCTTGAAGACAGTGCAAAGACTTTGGTTCATACCAAATGCGAAAGCTGGTGGACTGGCTGAAGCTGGGCGCTATGAAATTGCTATCCAATTTCCTGCCTCTACCATCATCTCTGTCCCAAGCATGAATTGAGGGAACCTTTTCTCTGGTTGGGGTCCCTGTTTCTGAAGGATTCTCCCTCCCCCACCACCACCCGCACCCCATACATCCCTGCCTGAGCCCAAAATCATTGTCAGAGGTCCTGCTCCAAAGTGGCACCAAAGTGGCTGCTCGTGAGCAGGGCTTTCCTGCAATGGCCTCTGGGCAGTGGCATGCCCTTCTCAGAGAAGCCACCGTGGTGGCCAACGAGACTGGCACCAGGCTGCTTTTTCAGCCGGGGACCTTCCTCCATTTCAGCTGCTGCTTGTTTCGCTTGATCCACGGTGTTTCAGAACTATCCATCTCCATGTATGAGCTGTTCAAACAGTTTTGATAATTATCAGGTTCAGGTTCCCCTTGACATTTTTTGTCCAGTCGTGTTCGACTCTGTGGGGCGGAGCTCATCCCCGTTTCCAAGCCATAGAGCCAGCGTTTTGTCCAAAGACAATCTTCCGTGGTCACATGGCCAGTGCGACTTAGACATTTAACATTATGGCTCATATTATACCGCTGCTGCTTTCCAAAACCACTTTCTTGTTTTAAGAGACATTGGTTATTTTATGGGTTTTGCCAATCCGTGCGGCCCAGAGATCTTTGGTCATAAAGCCACTCAGGCACTGAAACCACCAGCCCATCGCTGGGTGCTTGCCCGAGGCCCTGCCCAAAGCTGATCCTGCAGAAGCGTAGGAGAGAGGCGGGTTGGCCATTAGCTCACAGAAGTCGGAGACCCCCACGGGGGGTCTGTTGTAAGAAATAAGCCCAGGGAAAAGCACTCACAGATGTTCAGAGACGCTAGGTCCCAAGCTGGCCTACCTCGTGCGTCAAAGAATTCATCATCAGAGCTCTCCACCGAGTCGCTGAGGAGGGTCTGCCTGGACCAGGGTGGGCCGAACTGTCTCAAGCCAGCTGCAGGAGGAAAGATGGAGGCGTTTAGCAAAAGGCAGAGGTGGGAGGTGGGAAGGCAGCACAACAGAAACACAGCCCAAAGCTGGGAAGGACCAGGAGCCATGCTGGAAAGGAAAGCAAAAAACAAACAAAAATGACTATCTCTTAAAAACACACACACACACACACAGTGGGTCTCTCCTCTAGCCAGGCCCACAGACCCTCATCCTTCCAGCTCAACCTGCGCCACACAGAGTCCGCGGGCTCCCAGCTTTGTACATGGAAGGTGTACCATTATGGCTGACAAAGGGGGTGGCGGGAGAGCCGATGTCTTGATCGCTTTGCCTTCCAGGCAGGGATCCCAGGGAATGCTAATCGCTCAGTTACATTAAATAAAGTCCACTTAGTGCTAAGTGCTCCCAGACGCACAAAGAGCCCCTTCAAATTAAGTTGACGAAGACTCCGCTAATTGAGTGTTGCGTCTGATTAGGACAAATGTTTAGGACTCCTTCCACCTGGTGCCAAGCGGAGGAGGCTGTTTTACATCGCCAGCGTCACAAAAGCCATTTCTCCGGCCTCGGTGCTTCCAGCTGCTAGTGTGCTGGGAGCTTCTTAGCTCCTGCACGAGGAGGACCAGAAGACGGGGCCTGCTGGGTATGATTCATCACAAGAAAAGGCAGCCCATTTTTGCTGGTCTTTCCTTGAATCTTCCTTCCAGGGACCAGAGGTCAGATCCTGCAGAGAGATGGGCCTCGCTCGTGGTAGCCCCAAGAGCTGTGGAAGAGCCCTCCCTGGTCTGTTTGCAAAGACACATAAATATATATATATTGAATTGACTAGAGGGTGCACTGCAGATTTTTGGTTTCCGTGCTGTTGTTCTCTTGAGATCCGTGTTTGATTTCATTCATTTCAAAAGCTTTACAGCCGGAGGTGAGTGGGAGTGAGGCAGAGATGACGCCTTGCAAGGAGATACAGCTTTACTCTTTCTTACCCAATTTGTGTGTCTCAATTCAGCCGGGGAAAACAAGCCGCAAAGCACCCTTTGCCTGTTGGGAATGGGGGTCCAAAGCCAGGGAAAAATCAAAGACCTCAGATTCTGGGGTGGTTCTAAGAAGCCCCTTGCCTCCCACCGCACCCACCTCTTTTCCACGGTCATGGTGCTGATGGCACATTGTTTGCACAAGCATCAGCCACTGGGGAGACCACAGCCCTTTCAGGGGTGGGGGCATTAAGGACCGCAGCCCCCCCTTGATGCAGAAGCCTAATCAAAGCCACTTCCTCCCCACACAGACCGAGCACCATTCTAAACCCCCTGCCGCCACCCTGCATTTCCCAAAACAGCCTGTTGGCAAGCCTTATTTTCTGCACGCCAATTGGCACCGATTCCCGGCGCACAGCACTGCCCGCTAAAAAAGCAAAAGGAAAGCAAAACACCTCCTACTAATTCATAGAAATCAAACCAGCCGCAAATGGCTCACTGAATGAAAAGCCAGACTTTTGATTTTAATTGAGCTGGACTGGGAATGTCTGGGAGGAACTGGAAACCAGAAAGGGAGCCAAGAGAGGAAACAGGCGGACAGAAGTGAGAGCAGGCGGGAGGACCGAAAGCTGGTGGGAAAGGGAGACCCGAAGGGTCAGCAGCAAGAGCCGGGCCCCTGAGGGAGTCAGGACTGACCGATGGGGCCTCCGGGGTGCAGGGAGTAGCACTCGGCGCTCATTCAGAGGCGCCCGAGTGCTTTATTTTATGGAAAATGGCTCTACCTTGCTTCTTACTTCTGCCAGTCCTACAAGACTTTGAGGCACCACCACAAAGCAATCAAATAACCGGGGAACACACTACAAGGGACTTCTAAACACCTCCCAGCCAGGCAAGCTAAAGGAAATGGATCGAAAACACACCACCACCAGCTCCGAGAGCTGTCATGCTGGTCTGCTTGTAGATGTCAGGTGGAACCCACCCCCCACCCCCGGACAAAAGGGAGCTGGGAGCAGGAACAGGTTCCTTGATGTCAGCCAGTCCTGCTGGGCTTTGTGTATTGACAACAAACCCTTAAGCCTGGCAGGCAAGTTTGTTGGGTTACAACTCCCATCATCTCCAACCAGTGAAGTCAAGGTTGGAGGGATCTCAGTGCTGCGATCTGACCCCCATCAGGGTTGAAAGTGCAGCCCCCCAAGCAGGGAAGAGTAGCACAGCATGCAATACGATGTGGGGCAGGATCCAGAGAGAGCAAGCCAAGAGGCAATCCCAACCCACAGCCCCATGGAGGCACGTGGAGCAAACCCCTTGTTCCGCTTTGTAGTTTGGTAGGAGTGGAAAAGACCAGCAAAGAAGACGGTGGATGTGCTTATACACGTACACGCATACATCACAAGCATGGAACGACACACGCTGTCGGTCAATCAAATGTAAAAGAAACTTTTCAATTAGCAGCATCACCATCAAACACCCCTTTCAAAGCCTGCAAATGAAGAAGAAGAAGAAAAAGCCAGGGCTTGCTTTGCACAGAAGAAACAGGCCTCACCCACATCAGCTGGATAAGGAGACGGAAGGGAGGAAGCAGCTGCCAGGGCCAAGAGGCCAAAAAACAGGTACCACACCAGGGCAACTGGAGAGGGAGGGAGCGAAGCAAAATGCCCCAGGAGAAACTGCCCAGCCGGCCATGGATGCGCAACCAAAGTTTCAGCACCACGGACAGCAGCTGGGTCCTGATGCCATCCCCAGGTGGGGCCGGGAGAGCTTCCAGGAAAATCAAAACACAGTCCCAAGTGGGGGAAGCGGCAGGATCCTTCCCTGCTCTGAGATTGGTAGGTGACCCACCACATTCTCCTGTCTACATCCAGGTGTTCACCGGGGGGGGGGGGACTCACGGAAAGGGGAGGTGGGGGCTGAGTCTGACTGGCACAGCGGAAGATAATGCTGGGGAAACCTTTGGCCCTCCCGGTGGTGGTGACAGGGACCTCTCCCGTCACCCTCCGCTTGCCATTCTGGGGCATCGGGGAGCCTGGACAGCCAATGTTGACACCCCCTTGCTTCGGTGGGGTGGGTGGAAATTTCACTAGGCACACCTAAGAGCCGCCCGCAGCCCCCCAGTCCCCCTGCTGAGGTGTGTAGGCACAGCGACTGTGAGAGGCAGACGCCGGTGCGCTCTGGCTCCAAGGGGTGCCCCAAAACGGCTCTGCAGTCGATGTTCTCTTTTCCTTAGAGACACTGGAAGCCGTTTGCTCCATCAAAAAGCATTCATTATTTAGAAACCTTCAAAGCACTTCCCTCTTCTTTCCCCTCCCTCTGAGAAGGCAAGGAGAAAGGAGCCGGGAAGCAGCGGGTGGCAGATATTTTTGTACTCTGGCCATCTTTTCCAGGCAGAGAGACGTCTCTCCTTGTGCAAACACACACACACACGCCCCTGCCCTCCAGGGAATTCAAAGAGACAAGCTTGGGGGAGCAGGCATGTGTGTGTGTTTATGTGTGGGGGGGTCTTCTTCAGTCTTTCTCTCTGGATCACTCATGCTCAAACCACTGGCCACCATGGCCACCTTCTATATATATATCTCTCTCCAAAGAAGAAGCCTTTTGTGTGACAGTTTGGGGTGGGGGGGAGCTTGTCCCTGTTTAGAACCTGCCCCTAATACGCAAGGGGTCTGCCTTCCATTGCCCCCCTCCCTGGCCTTGCCCAAGATATTTTGATGCCTGAAGCAAACCGTGAGCAGCGGACCCCTCCTCCCTTTTTCGCCTTCAAGAGACGACAGGGAGAGGAATCTTCCTTCAACTCTGGAAGGGAGGAAAGGCCTCCCGGGTGCCTCAGCACAGCTGGCAGGCCTGGGAAGATTCACGCCAGCTCTCTGGTTGTGCCCCTCTGCTTCCCGGAGCCTTACCACCCCGGCCTTCCTCCCACCCTCTTCCGTTTTGGCTGCCTAGTTCCTGCTTGATCCCAGTTTCCTGCTGGGTCCCTTTTGCCACCCAGGCTAAGGGAGAGGGTCCCTTTCTGGCCCACAGGAAAACTGTGGCTTTTTCATCCTTCCCCAAACACCAAAGGCCCAGGGATTTGCTCCATCTCTCTATGGGTCCATAGACCAACGCTTGTCCCATCCACTTCCCGGCCCACCGTTGGCTACTTGGGAGTAAAACCAGGCAAGGGTCAGATAGACAGAATGACTGGGTATGAAACAGGAATTTTTCCCCACTGGAACAGGAGTGACAAGCTGGGGGGGGGGGGGAAGGGTTGCCTTTTTAAAGCCCCACTTTACTCACCCACTCTTGGCACAATGACTTCTGAGTGGGCAAAAAGAGGCCAGCAGCAAAGGCGTTGTTCGTTCTGTTTGTGCAGCTGTTTCAACAGCCATGGAAGGAAACTCTGCCCCAAAAGCCCCCCTCCTGGGATCCTTTCTCGCTGGTGCTGCTTCGTGTGTTTTGAGCCAGGAAAATCAAAATCAAATCTGATTACTCTCGGAGAATTTTCAGGCCATGGAAAGTGGAGGTTGGCGGGGAGAGATTGCACTACTCAAGCTCCTAACCACAACGAAGAAGGGACAAGGGGCAAGAGGGAGAAGGAACCGCTTTGTGGGGCAAGAGAGAACTTGCAGAGGGACTTCTCCACCTCCCAGAAGTGTGGACAGAACCACCTGCCAAAATCAACCCCAGCTGAGCAACAACAACAAGATAATAGAAATTGGGCAGTGGGACGAGAGTTCCCCACAACACCCAGAAAAGGTAGACCGCTTGCCCCTGAGCTATCTGTGCATGCACAGCGATGCTTCTTTGCTGCAGCCCTTCTTCAAAACCCCCACCGCTTTCCCTGCAGTGACTGGTCACAGCCAGCTTCTGAACCAGAACCAGCCAGCGCTTCTTGGGGGAGAAGAGGCCAGGTGGGCTGCAGAAGGCCAGCCCCGTCTTGATCCAAAGCTTTGTTCAGGTTGCGCCGCATCCCTGGATATGGAAACAGGTTTGACGGTGCCTTCCAGACACGGGACAAACGTCCCCATGAAGGCAAGAGGGCCGGCCTCCATACGCCTCCCCCAAAGGCAGGATCTTGCAGAGGGATGACCGCAGCAAGCAGCTGACCGGGTGATGTGTAACTCTTTGGCCCACAATCCCTGAGCAGGGACCCACTTCTTAAAAGGAGAATGTCTAGATGTTGTTCCGTTCAAGGGTGTGTGTGTGTGTTCGGTAGCACCCTCTGCACATGTGCAAAGGCCCCTGTTTGTTCCGACTTTCCCAGTTCCGGCGTCGGCCTCCCAAAGCCCATTTCTGACTCAGTGAGCACCGGTGCTCTCCGGCCCCGGGCACATGCCGGACCCGGGCGTTTCCACGTCCAGGGTTGGCGGGAGCCACGGAGGCAGAAGGAAAACGGAGCGGCGACAGAGACTCTTAATTCGGCTCAAACTTGGGAGGCTAAAAATAGCCCAGGCGGGGTGCCGCTGTGCATGCCAACGAGGTGGAGAGAACGGGGCCAGCATGCGAATGAGCGCAGGCTGACGCACGCCAGCCGGCTGCGCTGCGGAGTGGGCCAAGGTGCACAGTGACGTTGGGGAGCCAGAATGGCAGGGCCCCCACCTCCGAGAGGAAGGGGAGGGGGTGGATGTCCCAAAGGAAAGTGGGGAGGAATGGAAACCAAGGCCTCCTCCACCTCTGCCCCCTCCAATTCGAACCTACCAGCCAAACAAGCACACGTACAGTACATCTCTCAGCCGGTGGGAGAGAATAGCCCTGGGCAAGCGTTGTGGCATGAACTTCATCAGCCCGGGCCATGTTCACCTTTTGGCCCACGGGAGCCCACACACCAGAGTCAAGCCACGAGAAAGATTCCTAAAGAGATAGAGACCCACAAAGCGTTCTTGGCTCACAGAGTGTTCCCCCAGAGATAGCCATGGGCCGCTGAGGGACCCTCCCTTCTCCTCCCCGAATACATCTCTTTCTCTCATGTCTTCAGAGATTTGCCCCTTGTGGATACAGGTTATGGAATCCCTTCGCAGGGAGACCCCACCGATAGACCCGGGGAGGGTCTCACTCTGGGAGAGAGAGAAAATAATGGGGCTCTGGAAGGTTTCTCTGCTCTTGAATGAGAGAGAGGAAGAAGCAGCCGGGGGGGGGGCCTCTCCCCACCCCTCATAGGCAAAAGGTGCCTATGAGACGCCAGGCACCCTTTCCTCATCCCAGGGTGCAAAGAGAAACCCACAATCCAGCTCACAAGGGATGGATGGAGGAATGGAGGGTCCGGCCGCCGGGTGGGGAGGGGTGAAAGCAGGATGGAAACAAGGGATGGGACCTTGACTGGGTGGCTGTCAAAGCCACCGCAGGTGCTCTCCGGAAAATGGCCGGCTGAACAAAGAGGCCCAAGGAGGTGGTGGCCAAGCCCACCTTCCCTTCTCGTGACGGGCAGTGCAGACGGGCAAAGGTCCCACGGCCGCCGACCCCAGGGAGTGACCGCAGGAGACCTAAATTGGGCCCTTCTAACCCAGCCGGGGAGGGAGTGTCGCAGAAGCAGGAAAGTGTCTCATATCCACAGGCCACGCTCCGTTGCTGCCACGGCCGCCGCCTCATTAAGAACTCACACCATTAAGGGCCGCGATGCCAGCCGAGCGAGAGCCAAGTTCGCTGGCGGCACGCCACGCCGCACGACTTCCTGACACCCTGAAATAATGTTTATTTTTCCAGAGCTCTTTTCTCGCCTGACCCTGTGCATGGAGGACAGGCTCGGGGGGGGGCACGAAGGGGGGGGACTGACGGGTGCCACCATTTAAACATCACACCTTGTACCAGAGCTGAAAAGCCCCAGACCCGAGGCGATGGCATCTCATGCAGCCTCCAGGATCTGCCTTGGCATTTAGGCCAGATCCTTACCTTCCCACAGTGGTGGCGGCAGCACAAGCGAAGACCAATTTCAGCCCCAGGTGATGGCAACACCACAGTGAAATGCGAGACTGGCAGCAGCAAAGGAGACGTGCCACGGAAAGACCGTGAAAGGTAGGCAGGAGCCACGGAAAGTGGGGAGAGGTGAGGGGGGCTTGCAAAAAGGGCAGGCAGGCCGAGCGGCCCCCAATCTTTAAAGCAGCCTCCCGCCCCTCCGCTGCCACCCACGGCGGGCACCTCTGTCCTTCCTTCCCACACCCTAAAACCTGCCCAGCTGGAGTGCCTTCCGGGCAGCTGGCATTTATATAACCTCTCAGGCTGGGAGTGGAGAAAAAGACACGCATACGATTCCGGATGACGGCCACCCCCCAAAAAAAACAACAGCCGCAACACGGAGCTGGGCGGGAACCTCTCCTTTGAGCCCGACACACCCTCCAACTAGGCACTTGCCCACCACCAGCACCGCATGCAAGCCCACCCTGGCGCCAGGCTTGCCAGCATCCACCCAGGGCTGAAGGAGGCAGCTCTCTGTCTCGGGGGGGGGGGGGAAGAAAAGCCGTCTCCTGGGGGGCTCAAAGAAAGAGTGGAGGGGTGGCCGATGCGTCTGCCAACCGCCCCAGCCCTCAAGCTGGGCAATCATCATGGCAAGAGGGTGGAAGGGGAGGCAGGGGGGTGCCCAGATTCTTCCCTCCTCTCGTGAACAAACCCCTTCCTTGCTGACCGGCCGCCCAAGGCAGGTTCCGCACCCTTCGGGAAGCCCTTTTTTTGGGCTTTTTGGACCAGAAACTGCAGGAAAGCCAAACAGGCCGGCCAAAGTGGGTCGGAGGCAGGAGAGTCTCAGGGCCGGCTTCCCTCCCTGCAGTGTTTCAGAGCCACTCCTTATGACCCACGGCCGCCTATCCTCAAATCCGGCACGGCAGGGCATTCGAATGAACACAAAAACTCCCCAGAACTGGCCTGAGCAGAAGTGGCCAGAGGGGAGTGGATTTTCTGCAAGAGGTCCACACATCAGGCACATCAGGACCCCTCACTATTTTGGGGGTGGGGGGGAACCAATGCAACCCAGTTCAAAGCCTGACCCACACACTGCCGATACCTCTTGGCCCCAAGAAGGGAGACATGGGGGGGCACAGCCTCCTCACCCGCCTGCCCCTCCACCATTAATCCACCACAGCATCCCGGATCTCTGTCTTTGGCCTGTCACCATGGAAACCATCCCAGCCACAGGCACAAAAGGTCTCGTGTCATCTCTCCACTCCTCGCTGCTCGACAAGGTGGAGCTGATTTCCCCCGTCCCCAGGGCGGGAAGGCCTCAGCCCTTCATCTAGAAAGAGCTGGAAGCTGTTTCTACCCATCAGGTGCCTCAACAGGCTGTGTGCGTTCTCAAAAACCTGCAGCACCTGTTTACCTGGCTGCTGTTTTTATGCCCTTGGAGACTATATGTCTTTCACTGTCAGTTAGAAGTTGGAACTGGCATAGTGACCCTAATAGGTAAGTGAGATGTTTAAGGGGTGGGTTTTTTTAAAATTCGTTCTCGCCCCTCGCCGCCAGTCAGCGTCCATGGCTGAACAGGGATTTGAACGCAGGACTCAGTCTATCCACTATACCACACTATGTTAAACCTACAGGAAACAAAATGGTGAAACAAGAGGGGCCACCTCCTGCCACCCCCATGAGTCAGAAACCCTGGGGCCGGCTGGGGCTGAGGGCCCCCCCTTTCCTCCCTTCCAGCCCCAAAGATCTCAGATCCAGGCCTAGGCCGGCTGGACTCACCCTCCTTGGGGGGCCCGGGGGGGCTAACAGCTGCCCCCACAAGCTCACCTCCACCTTCTCCTTCAGCTTCCCCACCCACCGGGCTTTTGCTAAAGAGAGCGACACTTGCCGCCTTCCTGCGCGTGATTAATTGCCTCTGCTTAATGTGCCATTTCCCAATTAATCCAGTTGGAAGATGAGGGAGCAGATTATGAACTCCCCCTTGCCTGTTCCCCCCGCCGCCTGTGGAGTGGCTGCCAGACTCTTTTTTTGGAGAAGAGGGGGAGGGTCTTCTGGTCCCCCCCCCCACCAAGTGGGCTCCTTCCTCCAGCACCAAGAGCCACCCACCCCCCAAAAAAAGAAATGCAGCCTCATCTCTCTGTCATTCCCAAGAGCACCGTGGGATTTCTGATATGGGATTTAATCAGCGTATCATTTGCATGCATTATCCTTTGCCTGGCTGAGCTTTGAGCCTCGGCAGACATGGCGCTAAACCTACAACCCAGTTCAATCGCGTACAGCGCCCATCGCAGGCAAGGGACGAAGGGCGGAAGAGAGACCCTCGCCCCCTTTCCCGTGTGCCAGGCAGGCCACCAGGGATACAGGCTCAGGCGTCTTTTTTCCTGCCCCCCCCCGTCAACACAACCCACCCCCCAACGGGCTCGGCTGACTGCAGGTAAAGACTGAGCCAAATTCAGGAGACAGCCTCCCGCAAGCACAGCTGTGAACAGATTCGCCCCAAGGCCCGGCGACCAGCGAGCAGCTGCGGAAATCCACCCTCCGTCTCTGCGCGTTGGCATGAGTGGGCATGGCTCATTTCAGGGGAAACGAGGTGGTGGGGGGGGAGAAACTTCTCTGGATCATCCTAACTGGCCTCTCCGGAGCGAAGGTCCCTGTGCTGGCTTC
Source organism: Pogona vitticeps (assembly GCF_051106095.1). NCBI lineage: Eukaryota > Metazoa > Chordata > Lepidosauria > Squamata > Agamidae > Pogona > Pogona vitticeps. The sequence goes on along the minus strand of NC_135789.1, from coordinate 25,563,680 downwards.
CCAAGCCGGCTGAGAACTGTGGGCTAAAAAAACATCTGAAGGATCAGAGGAAGTGCAGAAAGGGTTGAGGTCTCAGGCTGCAGGATAAGAGGTTGGGAGTTCGATTCCACACACACACACATGAGCCTCCTTGACAGGGGCTGGACTGGATGATCCTTAGGATCCCTTCCAGCTCTGCAGTTCTAAGATGATGATGATCATCACTATATCCTCCTCCCCACGCCCCCAGACACATACTCATGGGGTGGAGGGCACCAGGCCCCTCAACTAGTCCTCCCCATTGCAACCAGCAGGCCCCAGAAACATCACTGTCTCCCCCAAAAGGCTGGGGCATGAGATGCCCCCTGTCCGTGGGGAGATCTGCTGTGTAGGAAGTCCACGGAGCTTCACGTGGCTTCCTCCCCCGTGGCCAAGCAGAGGCGCCCAAGAGGCCCCCTGCAGGACCAGCCCATTTCAGAAGTTCTCTCCCAGCGATGGTTCCCAAGGACCCTTCCAGGAGCCACGCTGGGGACCCGAGGAGACCCGGCCTGCTGGAGCCGCACCCTGAACCGAGGGAGGTGTGGGCTCACCTTGTCAGGGAGACATGGAGAAAGGGATTTTTTAAAATAAAACAACCGGCATAGAATGGAGCAAACAAGTTGAACCGCCCTGCCCAAGTTTTCAAAACAAACAGCCTGCCCTGTTCGGATGATGACAGCGTCAACAGTCCAGGAAAGCTCCTGGCAGACAAAAAAAAACCGGCGAGTCTTTCAGGGGCCTCCAGTCTCTTAATCTTTTGCCCGGCAGACTGGCAGGTCCCATGAAGCCCAGGCCAGGCCAGGCTGGTCTCTGGCACCTTCTAAATCAGATTCCTAAGGGAAGATAGGAGGAAATCGGCTGCAAAGGGGTCCGCCCCCCAACATACACACAGAGGCGCCCCGAAGGAAGCCCGAGAGCTCTGCTCTCTGCCTGCAATTGTGGTCCCAGAAGGCGAATCACCCTCGGCTCAAGGATGGCAAAAGGCGCTCAGCTCCTCGTCAAAGGCCCTGCCCGCTCCTAATTCAATCTTATTAGCAGTCAGTTATTGACGATGGAATTCATCTCTGTCCAAATCAACCCAGAATGGATCAAGGCCCCCCCACAAACACACACACACACAAACACGGCTCTCTGGCACTGCCGTTTCCTGTGCTGGGGGGTGCCCGGGCACATTCTGCTGTCCTGCTCCTGATCAAAAAAAAAGTTACGAGCTCAAGCAGTTTTTCCTGTTTCTGGAGGACAAGGAAAACACCCCCATCGTGTAAAGACATGCTTAACTTGCATTCAAGGCAATGCACCAGAATCCGTCCCCACCCTAAGCTCCCTTCAGAGTTGGCTTCCTGAGCCATTTAAGAAGATTCAGCAGGCTTGGAAACAAGGAGGGAGGGGGATTTTTTTTTGCAGACAGGGAAAGCCACCTGCAAAAGCAGATTTTTTTTTAAAGCAATGGATTATGAAAATCAACCTTTCAACTGTAGCACAGAGACTTGTTGTGGGGGGGCACAGCTGAGGGGGTCTCTCTCGAACAAAGAGGCCACTCCAGAGCTGCTGCCCCCCCCAGCGCCAGCCTGCCAAGGCGATGCCAGTCAAATGGCAACCAAGCTCAGTGACAGCGGCCCTCCACCCGGGCCTTCCGCTCATGGGTTCCCTTTGCCATTCAGGTGAAATAGAAATGCCACCTCTGAAGGAAATGGAAATGGGGGGGGGAGGCCAAGGGGGCACTCTGCAGGCTCTGGGGAAAGACCAGGGTTTGGCAGAAGAGGGGGAGCATTGTGGCAGGGCATGGGGCAGAGAAGAAAGCCCCCCCTCCAAGGCCAGGCATACAAGCCCTCCCATCTCAGCATCTTGGGGTGGGGTCCAGACAGCCCCCCTGCCCTTTTACCTGCGTGTTCAGCCCAGCCCCATCCCACCCCTCTTGCTCGCCCACTGTGGATCAACAGGAGAGGAGGGGGGTGCCTGGAAGATCTGGGCCCCATGAGGCTCCCCCCTCCTCATAACTCGTCCCCCCCAGCTGGTGGGGGAAGGACTCTTCGCTGGGGCATCAGAAGGGGGGGGCTGGAGGTGTCGCCCCCTCTCCTCACGGAGTTCTCAAACGCAATGGCCGAGAAACGCCTGAAAAGAAAACCCATCTTCCCCCCAAACGCTGTGGCGAGTGGTAATGATGGGCTTTGCAGTCCGAGTCGCACAGAGGCCCATCTCCCGGGGGGCCGCCCTCTTCTCCCTAGGCGGCGGGGGGGGGGGGAAGAAGGGGCTGGCACGGCCGCCCCTCCGGCCCCCCTGCCGCAGCCCCCACCTCCTCGGGCGGCCCCGCGAGGGAGTTGGAGGGCCTCCCCCCTCCCCAACTGGACCCGCCGCAGCCCAGCCCGGACCGGACTTGGAGGGGGGGTCCAAAGAGGGCTCTCCCTCCCCGGCGTTCCCTCCGCCTTCCTCCCGCTCCAAACCGGGCGCCCCTCCCTCCTCCTCCTCCTCCTCCTCCTCCTCCCGCCGCACTCTGCACGCGCTCTGGAGCCGCCGGGGCGAGGGAGAGAGGCGCGGAAGGCCGGCGGGGCTCACCTGGGCGCTGCGGCGGCGGCGGCGGGTCGGTGGCCATGGCCTCGGCGCGGCCGGATTCTCCTCCTGCGCCCGGCGGGCGGGCGGGCAGGCAGGCTGGCTGGCTGGCCGGTCGCCCGGGCTCGCCTTCCCGCCCCAGCCCAGCCTCGCCTCTGCCTCCGCCTGCCGCGGGGAAGCGCCGACTGCGGCCAAGTGCGCGCTGGAGGGGTGGCCCCGCCGTCCGAAGAGGCTGCGCCGCCCGCCCGCTCGCTCCCGCCGCCGCCGGCGGGAAGGGCCTCCGGGGGGCGGGGCGGCGGCTTTGCTGGGGGGGGAGAGAGAGATCCTGCCCCGCCTCCCTTTCGCCGCAGCCCCCCCCCACGCCGGGCAGCTGTGCTCCAGAGCGGGCTGCGAGAGGAAAGGGCGCCGGCGAGCGTGTGCAGAGTGCCACCCCCACCGGGCTGGGAGCCGAGGCGGGCAACAGGAAAGGGCGGGTCCGTGAGCAGGGAATGGGCCCCCCAAAATGCCCCCCAACGGACACACAGGGGAGACGGCATGGCGAGGAGGAGGAGATCCACCCCATCTGTCCGAGCCCCTTCCCTCCCCCCATCGTTGTCAAAGGTCACACATACACCCTGGGCGCTGGGCTACCCGCGGGGGGGGGGGACTTGAAGAGGGCGACTCGGGATCTTGCATTCGCACGTGGCAGGGTGACACCTCCGAGGCGTGAATCTGGCCGTGGAGCTGCCCTTGGCAACGGGAGTCGCCCTGGCCCGAGCCCCATCGCCGGACCCAGCCGGCGCCCCACGCCGCGGCCAGGAGCCCCCAAAGCTGCGATTCGCCCCGGGAGCCCCGTCCTCCTACCGGGAGATCCCCGGGAGGGGAGAAGGAGCAGGAGCCGCCGCGCCCCCCCCGCTTGCTGCTCCCCCCCCCCCCCCCCCCGGCAGCCCCTTCCGCGCCCCGCGCGCTCTCCTCCGGGACCGGAGCGCCGGCGACCACCCCGGGGCTCTCTTCCCAGGCGGCCGCTTCCCGCTAATCGACGCTCATTAATGTCATTGTGACAAACCCAGACCTACTGGGATCTATCACACAGTTACTAAGCTGCCACCAACCATTCCCTATAATAAGTCACACAGACCAGGGATGGATTTTTAAACAATAAAAGAATACGGTTTATTTTAAATACAAACAGGGTAAATAAAACAATCAGGTGAATAAAATAAAGTAACGTGGCTTATTCTCACACACACAAGCATACAGTTTGGTTCACCTAGAACCTTTAACTTAAAGCACAGACCCTGAACCCATCAGTTCTGGCTAACCAACAGACCCCTGAACCTTTCAGGTTGGTACTCTGACACACAGTAGTACCCTGTCAGACACACAGACTCCCACAACAGCTTCTTCTTCCCCAGCTGCTGCTTCGTCCCAACCCAGTGTCTCACAGTCTGTCTCAGCATCTCATCTCCACCACACAGGCATCACATATTTATACAGTACAGCCCCTCCTCCTGATGTCCCGCCTTCCACTCCCCATAGGATGGAACTTTCCCTCCAAACCCATGACAGACAGGTAACATCAGTGCTGTTATGTAACACCTCCCCTCTTTATAAGTTGTTTTGTAGGGGGAAAGCTAAAAGTGCTTTTCACCAAAAAAACAACCTGCATAAAATACACAACAACATTTATACATACCATATAATACTTACATATACTTACACTCCAAGTTAACCATAGCAAATATGCATTTAAACATTTTACCATATACAGTACATCAATTTACCTTTATTAATACCAACCAAATTCAAAACCAGGTACATTTTAACTTTTTGTTTTCATATATACATATAGTCCATTTCTTTCGCCGTCTTCAGTCTTCAGGTCTTCTTGATAAGGCGTCAGCAACACAGTTCACTGACCCTCTGACCACCTTCACTTCAAAGTCATAGTCCTGTAAGTTCAAAGCCCACCTCATAAGTTTGCTATTGTGGCTTTTCATTGTCTTTAACCATTGCAATGGTGAATGGTCAGTACACAAAACAAAATGTCTTCCCCAGATGTAAGGCTTGGCCTTCTGGATCGCGTAGACTATGGCCAAACATTCCTTCTCCACGGTTGCCAAATGTCTCTCACCTTTTTGGAGTTTCCTACTCAGGTAGGACACTGGATGCTGGTCACCATTCTCATCCTCTTGGCACAGAACTGCTCCTACCCCGCTGTTAGACGCATCGGTGTAGATGATGAACTCCCGGTCGAAGTCTGGAGCACGCAGGACTGGATAGTTGATTAGCGCCTCCTTCAACCTCTGGAACGCCGCCTCACAGTTGCTGGTCCACGGGATGCGGTCATCAGCCTTCTTCCTCGTCAGATCGGTCAGCGGAGCCGCCATCTCGCTAAACCTCGGGATGAACTTTCTGTAGTAGCCCACCAACCCAAGAAATGATTTGACTTTTTTCTTGGTGTTGGGTCTGGGCCAATCACGAACAGCTTCTATTTTGGCCTCCAGGGGTTTTATCACTCCTCCCCCTACCATGTGACCCAAGTATTTTATTTCTGGGCTACCCAGCTGACACTTGCTGGCCTTTACTGTTAGCCCTGCTGCACTTAACCTCTGCAGCACTAACTCCAGGTGTATCAGGTGATCTTCCCAGGTATTACTGAAGATCCCTATGTCGTCAATGTAGGCCACGGTAAAGTCACTGAGCCCTGCCAAGGTCTGGTCCATCAGCCTTTGGAATGTGGCTGGTGCATTTCTGAGACCAAAGCTCAGGACTCGAAACTCATAGAGACCAAAAGGGCTGCAAAAGGCAGTCTTTTCTTGATCCCTGGGATCAATTCTTAATTGCCAATATCCCTTTACCAGGTCCAATGATGAGATGAACCGACAACCCCCTATGGTTTCAATCAGGTTGTCTAGCCTGGGCATTGGGTAGGCATCAGGAGTGGTTACACGGTTTAATTTCCTGTAATCAACACAAAACCTAATGCTCCCATCAGGCTTGTCCACAAGGACTATTGGAGAGGACCAAGGACTAGAAGAGGGGACGATTATGTTCTCCCTCAGCATTTCGTCCAGCTCCTTCCGCACCTTGTCCCTATAGGGTCCCGTTACTCGGTATGGGGATACTGCCTGCGGGGGTGCATCCCCTGTGTGGATCCGATGCATCACTCCCTTCACTATCCCCGGCTTGTTGGAAAATACCTGTTGATATTTATTAAGCAGCATTTTTAATTCTTGCTGCTGGTCTTGGGTGAGTGCAGGACTGATCTTTACCTCCTCTGGGTTGTATTTTACTTCCCCTCTACCCTCCCAGAAGGGTAATTCAGCTTCCTCACTCTCAGCTGCTTTTATCGCGAATAAAACCCTCTGTTCCCCTCTGTAGTAGGGTTTTAGGGCATTCACGTGAACCACCCTCCTTGCTTGGTTCTCCTCTTGCTCTATTAGGTAGTTCAGGTCTGACATCTTGGAAATGACCCTATATGGTCCTGCCCATTTGAGCTGCAGCTTATTCTCTCTGCAGGGCCTAAGCCAAAGCACCTCCTCCCCTGGGTCAAAGTGCCTCTCTCTAGCTTTGCGGTCATACCATGTTTTCTGTTTGACCTTCTGCGCTTGCAGGTTTTCTGCTGCCAGCTCTAGATTTCGCTTTAGGTCATTCATCAAGGTGTCTATGTAAGTCACAACGTCTTGTGGGTCATCCTGGGTGATCTGCTCCCAATTTTGTTTTATCAAATCAAGGGGCCCTTTCACCCTTCTCCCAAATAAAAGTTCGAATGGACTGAACCCGGTACTGGCTTGTGGCACTGATCGATAAGCAAACAAAAGGGATTGCAGCTTCTGGTCCCAATTGTTTGGATTCTCTGCCAAGTAAGCCCTAATCATGCGCATTAGAGTCCCATTGAACTTCTCAGTTAACCCATTGCTTTCAGGATGATAAGCAGTGGTTTCCTTGTGCTTAATTCCACAGATCTGCCATAAGCGTTTCATGAGCTTTGATGTGAACGATGCGCCCAAATCTGTGATTATCTCTGAGGCAAATCCCATCCTGGACATATACCCCACCAAAGCATCGGCCACTGTGTTAGTTTCAATGTTAGTCAAGGGTATGGCTTCAGGATACCTTGTGGCATGGTCCACAATTGTTAGAATGAACCTGTTCCCCCTCTTTGTGGCCTTGGGCAAAGGTCCCACAATATCCACCCCTATGCATTTGAACGGAGTGTCAATCACAGGCAAAGGGCACAACTTTGCTTTAGTCCTGTCGCGGTTATTCCCCTGCCTTTGACACACATCACATTGTTTACAGAACTCCCTGATCTGCTTCCCTATGTCAGGCCAGTAGAAATTCTGTGTGATTCTCTGCTGTGTTTTGTTCACTCCTAAGTGTGCAGCAAACATGTCAGAGTGCCCCCTTTGTAAGATCATGGGGCGATACTTTTCAGGTACCACCAGCTGACTTCTGATCCCATCTCCCCCTTTTGAGATATTCCTCAGGGTTTCTCTATATAAAATCCCCTTTTTCTCCAGAAATCTCACTGGGGTCTCAGGTGTTAGCTGGGCGTCAGTCACCTGTTCAAAACACTTTTGGAGAGTGGCGTCTGCCTTTTGCTCCTGTCCAAATCTGCTGTCTGTGGTTAAGGTTTCCACCACAGCTTCTGAACTCCCCTCTGCTTCCGTCTCTGGCTCATCATTACCCCCCTGAACTGTCCCTGTGGTGGCTTGTGAGCGTGTAATCACTAGCACCCGTTTCACATGTTCAGCCAGGTCATTTCCCACGAGCACGGCTGCTGGCAGAGTCGATGAAATCGCTAGCCGCCAAACTCCCCTCCAGCCTTGAAAGTTGACAGGTACCTCTGCTACTGGCAGAGAGATTACCTGGCCCTCAATCCCTGCCACCTTCATGCTCTCATTTGGGATTATAAACTCCCTAGGGATGATATCTGGATGGCACAGGGTTACCTGGGAACAAGTGTCCCGCAGCCCCCTATACTGACGGTCAAGTATTCCTACGTCCACCCCTGCTGTCTCAAACAACTGAGAATCTGTTTTTATCAGCAAGCAGCGCTTTACCTCCAGTAGAGGACCATTTTCCTCAGCCTGATCAGCATAGGCAGCTGTCCCAGACTGAGTAGCCATGGCAACAGGCTCCCTCTGTGACACTGAGCTTTGCTCTTTTTGGACACAGAATACAGCTTTTGGCTTGGTCCCACTAGAATTCTGAGGCACCATTCCTTTTAGCTGCTTCAATTTCTCACACTCTGAGATCAGATGACCCTTTCCCTGACAGAAATAGCATTTTCTGGTGTATTTTGATTCTCTCTCCTCTTGTTTGGGTTTTCCCTCCAAATTCTGAGGGCTTGGTTTCATGCCTGAGGGCTTCCCTTCACCATGGGCCCCTCCCCCTTGCTGGCTTTTCCCTGGTCCCTGAGAGTACTTGCTGTAGGTTTCTTTGGGTTTACCTACAGATTTCCCCTCACCCAAGGGCTTTCTTATTTGGGAGATAAAATCCGCGATCTCTGCGGCTGCTGCCACAGATTTCGGTTTCCTTTCCCTCACCTGGAATTTCAATTCCCCATGCAGGACTGAATAGAACTGTTCCAGGGCTATCAAGTCTTTAAGCTGTTCATAGGTCTCTATTCCCTCCTGCGATAGCCATTTCTCAAGCAGCCTCACCAATTGGGCCCCCACTTGGGTAAAAGTCTGTTCTGGTTTTTTAGTGAGGGACCTGAACCTTTGTCTCAGCTGCTCTGCATTTATCCCATGTCTTGCAAACACCAGTTTTTTAAACTCTGCAAAATCTTTCATCAATTCCTCAGGCATCTCGGCATAAACCTCAGCCAGGCTACCACTGATTAAAGACCGCATGATGGTCATCTTCTCAGTTTCCCTCACTGAGAAGTCCACAAACGCTCTTTCCACTAAGGAAAAGAACACCTCAGGACAATCTCCCTTGTGGTACACAGGGAATTTCTTCAGGTCAGCCTTAGACAATTGGCCTCCCTCAGAATCCCTATTGTTATTATTGTTCTGGTTCATCAGTTCCAGTTTTCTTAATTCAAACGCCATTCTCTCTCTCTCCATTCTTTCTTCCCTCTCCATTCTCGCTCTCTCTAACCTTTCCTCCATTTCCCTCACCCTCAGTTCATGCTGTTGGGCTAGGATCAATTTTCTGAGTTCTGGGTCCTGCTCTCCTGTGCTGTCACCCTGCACTGAGCCAAATTCATCCTCAGAACCTTGGTCAATCTGGGGGTCTTTCACTTCACTCATGTCTGCTACTTGGCTTCGAGTCAAGGGCATAACCCCCCTCAGAACAGGCTGCTTTAAAAAGTCAAGCCTCAAAATAAAACGACCACTTTTTTCCTTTTTGCCTCAGAACCAGCTCTCCCTAGGCTGCTGTTCTTCAGCACTAAATTTGTAACAGTATCGAGTCAGAGCCTACCCCCCTCTGCTGGGCCTCTCAGCTGGCAAGCTAGCTCGCTGTTGCTACGCAGTTTTGCCTCAGCGTTTTCCCGCCAAAACTAGGCTGCCTCAGAGCACCTTAATCTAAGTCTCCCCAGTTGGCACGTTCTTCCACTAGTGCACCTCCCCGTGAGGTACACCTAGAAGATTACCTACGCGCCTCAGACTGTCCCTGACTAGACCCCCCTTGCTCTGGGCACACTTGCCAAGGCTTTGCTGGACCGCTGGACAACTGGACCAGTCGTATCCCACACGCTGGACACCAATCAATGTGACAAACCCAGACCTACTGGGATATGTCACACAGTTACACTAAGCTGCCACCAACCATTCCCTATAATAAGTCACACAGACCAGGGATGGATTTTTAAACAATAAAAGAATAAGGTTTATTTTAAATACAAACAGGGTAAATAAAACAATCAGGTGAATAAAATAAAGTAACGTGGCTTATTCTCACACACACAAGCATACAGTTTGGTTCACCTAGAACCTTTAACTTAAAGCACAGACCCTGAACCCATCAGTTCTGGCTAACCAACAGACCCCTGAACCTATCAGGGTGGTACTCTGACCCACAGTAGTACCCTGTCAGACACACAGACTCCCACAACAGCTTCTTCTTCCCCAGCTGCTGCTTCGTCCCAACCCAGTGTCTCACAGTCTGTCTCAGCATCTTCCTCTCACACACCGGCATCACATATTTATACAGTACAGCCCCTCCTCCTGATGTCCCGCCTTCCACTCCCCATAGGATGGAACTTTCCCTCCAAACCCATGACAGACAGGTAACATCAGTGCTGTTATGTAACAGTCATTAGCCGCAAAACGGCTCCGAGCAGAAGCAACGGGGCTGGATTGGGGGCGGTGCGGGGGGGGGTTTGCATCCCAGAAAGCAGGCGGCAGCCCCACGCTGAAATCCTCCTCCTCCTGGCCGTGCCCCCCCCCCGCTTCCTTCCTTGCCCAAAGTCCCCCCTGCGCCCCCCCCCACCAGCCCCCTGGAGGATCGGCTGGCCTGCAGCTTCGGCCCCACTTCTCGGAGGATGAGCAGAGTTGAAGCCCCCCCCCCCCGAGTCCCAGAGCCAAAAAAAGAGACCCTGTGGGGTCCCTGGAGGGCAAGAATTCAAGGCAGGTGGCAGAGGTCCTGGCTAACCCCCCCCATTCCAGGCAGGCCCCCCACCTGCTTCATTCCCCTAGGGAAGCAGCAGCCTCCTTAACCCACCCCCTGCCACCCCATGCCAGCCACCAAAGGCCACGATTGGGGCCCTGCAAGAATTTGGGAAGCTGCCCAGCCGTGACTCATGCCAAAGGCCGTGGCTGCCGCCTCAGATGTTTGGGGGGGGACATCAGCAGACACTCCACACACACACACACACACACACCCCTCTTCACAAACAGAGGAGTTTCCCTTCTTCTTCCGCAGTGCCCGGGATCTTGCCACTCAGGCTGAAGGGAGATAGGTCTGCCCGAGGAAAAAGGCCACAGTAACCCCCTCCCAACGGGCATGGGGAGGGCGCGGAGATTTCACTGTATCTAATTCCCTTTAAATGAGAATCAACATATTCTTTTTGACAAGGACAGGAGCAAAAGATCAGCAGTAAATAAATAAAATAAAATAAATAGCCACAGACAGGGAGCAGATGCCGTGATGGAAGGCAGCTGGCCAGTTGCATCCAGTTAGGAATGCATGGCAGGGCTCAGCAAGAGCGAAAGGGGTGGGTGGGTTCCAAGCCAGCTGGTCTCCTCTTGAGGAGGAGAGGGAGCCTCAGAGGGTGTGAGCTTTCAGGGCAACCTAGGAGTAAACAAGAAAAGACTGAGAAGGGGAAAGATGGAGAGACCTTTGAATCTTAGGGACTAGAATCTTAGAGCAGATGCCAGTGCTAAATGTGGCAACCTGCCTGTGTGTGGGGGGGGAAAGGCGCTCTGGGACGCAGGCAGAGGACTTTTTTCTGCAAGATGAACAGTCGGTGCCAGGTCCCAAAGAGAGAACTCTGGAGGCGGACGAGGAAGGGAGGGAGGCCAAGCCAGAAAAGGCCCGGCTGGGGAAGGAACCGGGGCTCTTCCCGGTCTTGGATCAAAGGAGAAGCCCGCCTGGCTGTTTTCAAGGCGAAAACGTGCCTCGCTATACAGGAGCCACCTGGGCGCTCAGCACTTCGGCCGGACCCTCAAGCATGTCAGCAGGCCTTGCGCAGGAAAACCCAGCACGGCGGAAGTCCGCGCCCTTCTCTCACTGGTAATCCAGTGGATCTGGCTGGCCTGCTTCGGGATCTTCCAGGGAACCAGGCCCTCCCGGCAGAAAATTAGAAACCAAGCATTCCTGGGGAGGGAGGGAGAGAGGGATGCATGGTGATGGCTTGATAGGGCAGGAGGAGAGACACCCAAGATTTGGCAGGGGCGATTGTGCCCCTTGCTTGTAAATAGGGGCCCAGCTATCCTGAATTGAAGGAAAGCCCCCTCCGCAGTTCTCAGCAGGCGACCCACCCACCAAATCACCCACCAGAGTCCCCACCTTTCCTTCTAAACCTAAATGTTTTGCAACTGCGTCTTTTGTGAAGCAGGCCCTGGTAATGGAATCGGAACTAACTCTCGCGCTCTCTCTCAAAAAAAGTGTGTCTACTTTAAGAAAGGTTTTTATTTTTTGATCCTTGGGAAAACAGTATAAAATTTACTGATTTAATGTACACAGCCTTCTGCTGCGGGATAAATATTACTCTTATACAAAGGGGTGTTGCTAAGGAGCTGCAGCGGCGCATTTGAAAGGAAGCCTCTTAAGGAAACCTTTTCTCAGAGACAGAGAAGAAAAATGGGCTTTGCTCCGTCGGAAGGTTGTTTTAGATTCTTCTTCCAAGTTCCCCAACCACAGCACCAGCAGCCGACGAAGGAAAGGAAAGGGGCTCCAGCCGCAATGGGGGTTGCACAGGGAGGTGGGCAAACCAGTGGCCCCATTTCACCGAAATCTCTCTGCTAACGGCAACCTCAGGAGCTTCCGGGGTGCACATCGTGGTCAGGAGACGTAGGAGAGCTCCCCTCTCTCCATGGCATGCCGCCCAGGATTCTCTGGAAGCGCCGACCTGCGGGCTGAACCGGGCCGGGCTCAAGAACTGCACTGCCAAATGTGGGGCCACCAAGGCCGCGTCCTCACCCGGTCTGCCCTCTCCCAAGTGGGCGAGAAGACCCTCTGCAGGGCTCCGGTGCCGGACAGCGGAAAAAACGCTCTTTGCCAGAGCCCTGCTCTGGGCCCACGGGAGGGTTCGAGGAGGCTGGCGCAGACCGTTGGGCAAGGGCCATATTGCCAACGGCACCGAGCAGCCGGGCGACGTTCAGCCAGGCCAGGCCCCAAAGAGGATGGGCAGCCTCAGTTCTCCAGGGCATCCAAGCTGCAGGAAAGGGCACCCTAGCACTGAGAGGCTTGGGGGGGAGAGGGAGGGGGCTCGAGGCCTCAGCATACAAGCACCACCACTGGCCTCGCCCCCCCATCCCAGCAGACCCCCCCCCCCAAAAAGGGACGCAGGACAACAGGCAGGCAGGACCTGTCTATTGTTCCCTGAGAAGCTGTCCAGGTTGTGTCTAGGTCCTGCCCCCTACGTACAGAGACCCCAAGAGGCTCCTTTGAGTCAGGATGACCTCCTCGGGAAGGGGGCTGCCCCGGGTGGCCACCCTGGGAGACACACTCATTCTGGTGCCTGCAAGAACTCGGAGGTGAACACGGCTTCTGCGTAGTCCTCACAGAGGTCCTGGAGCTCTGTCGCCACCTCTGCCAGGGCCTCCTCCATCAGCTCCTCGGCCAGGCTGAAGGGAGCAAGGAGACGGAGGTCAGCGGCCGGAGCCGGGCCACTGGGAGGGGAGGGGGGCTGCAGCTCAAAGCAAGGCCAGGCCACCGGCCCCCACCTGGCCAAAGCCCCTGCGCTCAGGGACAGGAGCATGGGTCCTTCCCACCGGGGGTAAAAGTGGAAGAGGGAGACAGGGAAAAGGGATCCGGACCCTCCAGCCCTCCCCACACAAGCACCCCTCTGCCCGCTGGGATGGCTGAGAAGGGACAAGGGCCTGGAAGAGGCGGAAGGAAAGGAGGAGGGAGTGCCACTCAACCCACAAAAGGCAGAAGCCCCAGGAGGGCGACAAGCACGCAGGGGGTTCCTCCCATCAGCAGGCGGTTTACAAGCAGGCGAGAACTCTGCCAGAGGGACCCCCCCCCCGGTACGCTGAAAAGTGGAGCGGCCACTGTCTCTAGAGACGGGCTCCGGGGAGCTGCTCCACCACAGGGAGAGTGTGTGCGTGCGTATGTGCGCATGTGGAATTGGGCCCCGTCCAGAAGAATGTTCTTTAACATCAATAGGTCTGATCGCTCGGTCAATAAAACCCTAACAATGGCTACGTCGTTCCGACGTTCCGCTGACGGTTGTCCTGCGCTATTTTTATATTCTTTAACAAGCCTGCCTTCAAAGTCGCAACCCCTCTAATGTACGAAAGAAGCTCCTCAGTCATAAGAGGGTGGCGGCCGTGGGAGCCCCTGGAGGGAAACCAAGGAGGAGGGCTGGAAAGGCCGGCTCATATTCTCTGGCGTGGGTTCGTTCCTGCCCGTCTCTTGAGTCTGTGGCCTTGGAGGGCAGGGGCCGGCTAGACCCACTGACTCTTGGGTGGGTTGAAAGGGAGACGTCTGATCTCACTGTGGATTCCCTGCTGCTGGGTTAACATGCTGGGGCCAAAAAAACAGTGGGGGGCACGCACAGGTGGTGGGAGGGGCCTCTGGATTGCTCAATATTTGGGGGGGGGGAAGTCCAGGACCGCCCCTTGATGGCCCCGCCAGGCATTTCCTCCTTCCTTCCACCTTCTTCTCCAAAGCCCACTCAACTCCCTTGCACGCCATCCCTCAAGGGCAGCCCCCCAGGGTTACCTCTGTGTGATGTGCCAGGGGTCGAAGGTGCCCACAGGTGCATGGGAGATGCGCTTCAGGTGCTGCTCGTAGCGCGCCCCGTAATCGCGGATGCTCTGGAGGGTGCTCACGGGGACGGAGCAAAAGACGCCGCCATCACCGCCGTTCCTCTGGGGAGGGAGGTGCTGTGCGGATGGATGCTCAGCCCCATGACCTGGGGGCTCTGGGAAGTCCTCCTCTTGCACAGCGCTGGATGCGCCACCGGGAAGGAGCAGGAGGAGAAGCAAGGGCTCAGGGCCAGGCCAGGCACAAAAGGGCTGCCTGAGTCCAGATTGTAAGTCCACAACAACCCCCCCCCCAGCCCCGTAGAGCACTCCACACCCCGGCTGGTCCTCTGCCCCTCGGCTGAGCCTGCCTGCGACTGGTAGGAGGTGGCCCCCTTTAGAGTGAAGCTCACAGGGGGGGCCACTCATGGTCCCTGTCCTGGGCAGGCGTCCCTTTTCAGCTAGGGGGGCTTGAAAGCTCCCTCACCCCTCCAGAGAGGCCCAGGGAACGCTGTCATGAGGCCAGAAGTCCAGAGAGGCTGGGGGGGGCAGTGGGGGTCCTCTTCCCGTGGCCCTAAGCATGAGAAACCAGCGCCACTTTCCGCTCCTTGCCTTGGGAAGACTCTCCCTCACACTGGGCTTGGGAATTCTTCGAGGGGCCCCCTCAGCCGGGCCCCCTTGGGCCAGCATGAGAGGCTCCATCCGGCCTTCCCGCTGGGGCTTCAACACAAGCTCCCCCCACCCCCGAGCGTGCTTTGACCGCCGGGGCCTCTTACTCACTTGGCATCCCAGGGTCTCTCCAGGACGATATCCACCTGCACCTCTCTATGGCTCGCCAGCCTCGTGATCTGGATGGGAGACGGGGGAATGCCGCCGGCCCCTGGGTTGCTTTCTTCTGCCCCCCACCTTTTCTCTAGGAGGAGGATCAGAAAACAGGAAGGTTAGCCCTCCCTCTTTCCCCCCCCCCCCCTCGAGACAGAGGAAGAACTGATCCCAAACCCACTGCCCCACTTCCAGGCATTTGGGTCAGGGGGGACACACAGAGTCTATTGGTCTGCAGTCCCTCCATAAAAGCAGGCTCCGTGGGAACCAGATCTATGGAAAGGGGGGGGGGGAGGAGGGAGTGTAGCTGTTGCCCCCCTGCATCAAGAGGAGGCCAGGAGGGACCCAAGCCGCCTGGGGCAAGCCCTGGTCTTCTCGCTCAGCCACACTCCAGGGCGTCTGCCTCTTAGCCCAGCTGGAGCTGAGTTCTCATCCTCAAAAGGAGGGACCGCCAGACACTCACCCCTCCTCGCTTCCTGGGCACCAAACTCAGTGTCGGAATAAACAATCTGGTGGTATCGCCTGCGCACAGCCTCCTGGAAGCGCTTCAGAAGAAACAGAGAAAAATAGGCGGGGGGGGATGTCACTGCGGGGCCCAGGCGACACCCTCCAGCCCCCCCAGCCCCAATTCCCAACTCACTTCCTCGCTGTTGGGGGCAGAAGGGCGACTGCCCGGCAGGCCTGCCCTGTGGTTCCTGCAAAGGCACGGGATGCCCCCTAGTGGCCTCGGGAGGAACCACAAAGGAGCTTCGGGAAGCTCAGGGAGGCAAACGAGCTAGCCAAAAGGGAGGCCCAGACCTCTCTCTCTCTCCCCCTCCTCCCCAGGGAGACGGGACCCTTTTAGAACCAGACAAGACGAAGGACCAAGGGACTGGCCTAGCTCAGCCCTCGGCAGCTGCTGCCGCCTCCACGCACACCCACCTCCATCTCCTCCATTCTCTGCAGCATCGCCTCCAGGTCAGGGGCACCCGGGGCCAGGAGGGACTCCGGATCCATCATCCACAGCTGCTCCCCGGCTGAAGCCTCCGGGCCACCTTCCAGATCCCCTCTCTCTGCCACCACGGTCTGCCAAGGGACACAGGAAAAGAGGTTGGGCTGTGCCCCAAAAGGGGGGGCCCTGGCCACTGGATCAGAACCGATGGCCAAGGAGAGCCGGTGCCCTCTGGGGCAAGGCTGCGGGAGGGGGGAGGCAATGGGGAGAGCCAGCCTCATGCAGGCCGGCCTCTGGCTTGGCAACCCAGAGGATGTACTGACCACGACCCCCCCCGAAGTGTAGGCTGAGGGGCAAAGCCTTCCTGGGCTTCCTCCGACCTGCGGCCAAGAGCTGTACCTTCCCCCGGTCCAGGGGTCGCGGCAGGCGGTCTCCTGAAGGCTCCCTCCGGCCGACGCTCCCCTCCAAGGAAAGGTTGGCTTTCTGAAAAAAAGAGAAGGATGCTGAAGGACTAACCGGCAGGCCCTCCCGAGGGGGCTTCGGCGCAGCCCAAAGGAAACCTGGGGATGCCAATCGAGGACAGCTTCTAGCCCATCACACGCCAACGGAACTCACTGCCACAGGAACTCAAAGCATGGGAAACAGAGCCGAGCAAACGAGGGGAAGCGGGATTGAGCAACAGTGGCTGGTCTGGAAAGGAACGTCCTTGCAGGGGAGCGGGTGGGCTGCTGGCGGGGGGGGGGAGGAGACTTGGGACAGCCAGAACCACCAAACCCACAAGCCTCTCTCCGCCTGACAGGGCCTGGCAAGAACGCTAACCGTTAAGGGGAGAAAAGAGAACCCCGGGCGCCACCTTGAGGTCCCCAGAAGGAAGGCAGGAGAGGAGCAGAAACCGCTTGGCCCAGCCCTACCTGCACCCTCGCCAAGAGGGGCTCCAGTCGCTCCCGAACGGCCTGCTCAATCTTCTTCGCGATCTGGGTGGGAGAGCTGCCCTCCGCCCTGTCAAGAAGCAGCAAGTTGGTTCCTGCTGGAAGCTCTCTCGCCCTCCCAACGAAGCCACGTAGCTGTCCTACTTGGGGTACAACAGGAAGCTGGAGCCCCCCCCTCTTTTTGATAAAGTTCACTAACAAAAAAAATCAGTCTGTATGGAAGCCCCCCCCCCCCCCCGAATTCCTCTTCCCTACAGTGGTGAGACCTTCCTTAGGAGCACAGCTGGACCAATTCAGCCCCCCACCCATGTGGGTCAGGTGAGAAAGGGGCAACCGGTTACGTTAAAATACAATTGGATCATTAAACGCAAATACACATTAAAAACTACGTTTAAAATGGCCTTTGGAGACTCAGACACGATTGTTAAATGCCGCGATTGCCTGTAAAGGTGGGTCTTCAGCTATCGGTGGAAGGATCAATGGAAGGTGGGTCAGCCTGATCTCCCGAGGAAGAACATCCCATAACCTGGGAGCGGCCACAGAGAACATGCCCTCCCTTGGATCCCCATCCATTGTCCCTGTGCTGGCCACGGGACTGAGAGGAGGGCCTCCTTGGACGATCTTAAGCGCCGGGAAGGATCAAATAGGGTCCCTAATAGGGACATCTTGCTGAAGGGGGAAAAAAATTCCCATGGGCTCTTGAGGAAAGGACAGAGAGGCTCCTGAAGGCCCCCCCCCTTTCAAAGGGTCACCCTTCCAACCTGCCCCTGCCCCCCAGGATGTACCCACCCTTTCTGCCCACCTGACCATCTCTTTTCTTGGGGTCCCTTGCTTTCCTTCTGCCGCTGCCCCCCTCTCCGGAGATGGCTCTTTGCTTTTGGGGGTCCTCTCTGGGTGCCTGCAAAGAAATTAGGGAAAGGAGCTGTCGATACAATCTGGTCTTGGATCCTGGCTCCTTTGAGGGAGGGAAAGGGTCCTTGAATAAAGGGCACTACGCAGCCGCCGTGCGTTTAGGTCTCTTCTGCCAAGAGAACTTAAAATAAAGCCTACACGGTTGTGCTAACAAGCCAAATTTCTCTCAAAGTTGGCCGTTCAGGGGAGAGAAAAAACTTGTCTACCAATCAGGATGGTTATACCCAGGACGCAATAAAAACTTGTGGGTGGAAACCATTTTTCACTGTTTTTAAGCAATTCTTTCTAAAATGCCCAAGTGGAACATTTTTGCACTTGAGGCAGTTTTCCGATTCTACACATTAACAAATCAACGACATTATACAGGATCTTCAGAATAATTCCTTACGTTTGGAGAAATGAATTGTTCCCGAGACTCTGACGTGGGGTCCCTGCAGGTGTTGTTAGGGGCTGCGTGTCTTTGTGGGACCCCCCCTCCCCAAACTGGATTTTCTGATCAGCCCAGAGTGGCCATTAACTTGTGCCATGGGCCTTCCCGTGGAAAAAAAAAGATTCGGAAGCGTTGCTCCCTGCTCATCACTCTTTCTCTCTCTCTCTCTTTCCCCCCCTCCCTCTGCTGCAAGGATGCCCAGGCCTGCCTACCTCTGAGGGGAGCTGAGAGGAGAAGCGAGGCTGGGAGGCACCCAGGGGGTCCTGCACTCTCGCACGGGGGGCTTCGTCTCCTTCATCCGGAAAGAGACGGTGGGCTCTCGGAAGCGGGCTTGCTTAGCCAGAGGATGGGCCCCTTTCGTCCTGGGAGGTCGCTCGCTTCCCTGCAGAGAAATACATAGACATCAGGTGTCCTTTCAGACAACCCCGTGCATCTCCTGAGAGGTAAATGCCCACCGGCGTCTGCATCCGAAGAGCTGTAATTCTGGACAACCGAGGCATGACATCACAGGCGAGCCACGGTCTGGCAGCACTCAAAATTACAGGGGAGGTGGGATCAATGATTACACGTCTCTCCTGCCGTACCTGTGGTCGGGTGGAAAACAACACGCCTCCCTTCCTCCGCGAGGGGCCGTGGTCATGGCTGGGCCCCGTGGCTGCTTTCCTCGGCCCAGAGGTCTCCCCCGCACCTTGCTGCCCAACAGCTTCTGCCTGTGAAGGGGGCAGGCCCTCCGGCGGCCTGGTGCCACCTCCCGCGCCACTTGGCTCGTGTTGATGCAAGATCTCCTCAGACTTCGGAGGTTCATCTGCAAACGATCATCACAGAACGGCACTAATTAACCTGGTGGCCGCACCTCTTGAGCCCCCAGTGCATTAGGGAGAGGACGTACGGCAGGTCTCTGCCCCAAAGGGCCTACAGGCAAAACTGGACCCGGGAAAGTCGAGAGAGGAACAGGGGAAATGGAGGCAAAGGAAGGATCTGCCGTGACTTCGGCTTGAACCCCAGAAAACAAGGAAGGCTCTGGGTTTGGGTAAGCTGGCATGGGGCCTTTGACTCCAACTCCCATCAGCTACCGCAGTACAAGGGGTACCAAAAGAAAACAGCATGGAATTCCATGTCCCACTCCAGACAAGACAAAAAAGTGACAGGGACCACATTTCAATCCAGGAAGAAGAGACATGGCGGGGGGATTTCGGGAGGAATGTGAACAACGAAGAGTTCCCCCAAATATAACCAAGTAGGGACCAGCCCATGGCAGAGCCCCTTCCCCCAGCTTCTCACTGATGCAGGCAAAAGTATGCCAGCATCTGAGACCCCTTCCCTCCTCCATCATCCAAACCTCCAGAAGCCCACCTGGGAGAAGCTTCCTGGCTGCTGTTGGCTTCTGGGACTCCGAGGCAACCACGGCCGCCTTCTCTCTCTGTGGCAACCGGCTGGGGCCCTTCAGGGGGTCCCCGTGAGACAGCGGGGGGACTCCCGGCCTTTGCTTGGGAGAGCCCCGCCTTGCAAGAAGAACATCCAGGTCCTGCCACAGCAAAGGAAATCCCACGTTAAACGTGTGGTGCCCGCCCAGCGGAGGGCCGGCTCAGAGAGGCTCGTCGTAGTCGAGGCCCAGACAAAGAGTCCCTGGAACAAGCCTCTTGAGATCAACGGGCTTCCAAGACTCAAAGAGGGCCTCAGAAAAGCTTGAACAAACCAAAGTACTTAAACATGTCATTTACATAAGGAGCCCTTTGGGTTTTTTTTTAAAAGGGGGGGCCTTGAAGCACACATGCCTTGAATCCTTCTGTAAGAAAATATTTCCCATATTCTGGTTTCTCTTCCGATCGTGTCGGTTAAGGTTAACGACCTCTCCGTCCACTGCAAACGGCGAACAAGGCAGAGGCTTCGGATGGCACAGGGACTCTTCCAACACTGGACTCCCAAACTCCTGGGGGGGTCCTCTCTTAGGAGGGGAGAAAACATCTCTCTGCCCCGCAGCCCCCACCACCACCCCCAGCCAGCCAGAGAGCAAGGTGTCCCCCACCCTCCCGATCCAACTCTCCACTGACCTCGATCTGCAGCAGCAGGTCCACGATCACATCCGGAATGGAGTCGTCCATCTCGAGGCGGGCGGAGCAGAGGGAGAGCTGACGGAGAAGGTGGCCCAGCTGCCGGAAGTGGGCCGTGGAGGGCGGCAGCGGATGCTGATCGGCAAAGTGAGTCACGAAAGTCTGCAGCGCCCGGACGGCCCCTCTGTGAGCGGCTGCCAGCCTGGCCATGGCCCTCGACTGCATCATAAAGGAAGGAACCGAGAGGCAGGAGTGAGCGGGTGGGGAAGAGGGGCCTGCCCCAGGGTAGCCACAGCCTAGTGAGCCAGGGAGGTCTCGCTGGGCCCGGGGGCTGCAGGAGGAGGTTTCGGAAGGAGGGTTCGTTGCCTGGGGTTGGGGAGAGGGCGGGGGGATGCTTGAATCAGGAGGAAGGTGGAGCCCAGTTTGACTGACGGGCAGAGAGCAGAAGCCCCACTCAACCCACACGGGCTCCCCTGCCGAGGAGGGCTCCCCCCCCCGGAGGGAAACCCTGCCCCTTCCAAACTCCTGGGCAGATGCAGGCGCTCACCTTCTTGGTGTGCTTGATTTTGTGCGGACTCAGCTTCTCCAGATCGTCTTGTATTTCCTTCACCTAATCAGCCACATGGGACGAATTGAAAAGGTCTCAGGAAGCATCACAGCAAGACCAGCGGCCCGCGTCAGGCCAGGCGACTGCCCAGTTAGAGCCCACGGGCTGTGGGGGTTTGACCCCCCAGGGTCCTTGGGCCTCCGGTACCCTAACAAAGCCTCCAGCGCAGACCCAGGCACCTGGTTCTCACCTACACACCCACACACACCTGCTGCTGAAGCACATACAGCGTCCGGGCTGAGCGCACCGCCTGCTCCTGCCTCCGTACACGGACCCGGTGCTCTTCCTCGGGATCCAAGGTCATTTCGCTTCTCTCTGGAAAACGGTTTAGCCGAAGACAAGCCATGAGGCCAGGCTCAGTGAGAAGCTCAAGGGCATCTCAGGGAGACCCAGAGGAGCAGCTGAGACGAAAGCAGCCCTCTGACCAAGAGGAAAAACTGCTTGCAAAATCACAAGGAAAGAGCTCCCTCTTTCCAAAGATGCATTAAACGCTTCCCCAGCATGACTGGACAGAGGGGACAGAAGCTGCGCTTCAGACGGCACAGAGTTTTAAGCCAGAAGCAACGCCTCTTCCTGGTGCCGGCAACCCGCCTGCATCCTGCTCTCTCTCCCCATTTGGGACCAACCAGATAGGACTCTGGGAGAGGGAACCCAGGCCTGGGCTCCCACCACAGGGGAACCGTCCACCTCCTCGCTCACCTTTTCTGGCCAGCTCTTCGACTTTCTGGATGTAGGCCTGGAGCTCCTTCTGCAGCCGCCTGACTTCCAACACGCTCCTATCTGTCTCCCTTTTGAGGACTGAAACAGGCGTGAGCCCTGGATCGTGAGTTGGGGGCGAATCAGACAAAGGCGGCTGCTGCGCTTCGCCCTGAGTCGGCATACGAAGGTAGACTTTTGCGCGGGAACTCGTCCTCTCTGCCTTGCAAGCGTTGCCAGGCGGGCCTTCGTGTTTTGAACGGGGCCTGGAGGCTCTCAGCCTGGAGGCACTTCCAGACTCCTTCCCTTGAGGGCATGGAGCGGGACCCTCACCCTTGCCAAAAAGATGCTGATGGACCTGCTCTTCCAGGTGCCTGCGTCGGACATCCCTCTTGGCTAGCTGGACTGCCCAGTCGAGCTTCTCCTGGGAGACTACGGAAAACTCCACGGAGCCCTGAAGGTCAAGCCCGTCGCCAGCACGGTGGTCCCGAGGCTGGCTGCCCTCGGCCGGCTTCAGCTTTTCGATGATGATCGGACGAGGGTCGGCTAATCGGGCAGGCGGGTTCTCTGACGAGGCTGGAGCGTTCCAACTGAACTGAAGCTGTGCCGAACATCAAATGCACAAAACGGGTGAGCTGCATTCGTTCACAGTGTGGGTCTTCAAACCCCCTCCAGCTCCAAACCCCCTCCCCCGCCCAAGCACGACACTCTGTGGGATGTGGCAGCCCCTGCAGCCCAACGTACTGTACTATATCTCAGGGGTAAGGGAACAACCCTAGGCCAATCTGGATGCTGCCATTCCCATGTGTAGAGCAGTCATGGGGCAAGAGGAGAAGCAGGGCAGGCCCAGCCGGCCTCCCCAAGGAAAAGTATCCATCAGAAAGCACGCCCAAGAAGCAACACCCATGAAGCCTCAATAGAGGTGCAGACGCGGCCAGGGCCCAGGTGCCTTGTGCCACGGTCACCTCCTCTGAGAAACCAGATCAGCATAAGCAAGGAGAACATCTGAGAGACAGGGGACAACTGTGGAGCACCTCATCTACGCTACTGCTGAGCCCTTTTTAAAAGGAGAGAAAACTGAAGGGCCCAGATTTTGAGGATGCCTTCCACTGCCACCCCCACCCCCTAAAAGGTCCCCCTTGACATTTAGTCCAGTCGTGTCTGACTCTAAGGCATGGTGCTCATCCCCGTTTCCAAGCTGTAGAGCCGGCGTTTGTCCATAGACAGTTTCTGTGGTCACGTAGCCAGCGTGACTAGACACGGAACGCTGTTACCTTCCCACTGTGGTGGCACCTATTTATCTACTCGCATTTTTACATGCTGTTGAACTGTTAGGTTGGCAGGAGCTGGGACAAGTGACGGCTGGTCTTCCGACCTTGCAGCCCACCATGTCCCTTTCCCCACCCCCTACTTCTAGCAGTATTCAAATTAGGCTTTTCTGATACCCTGGAGCATAGCAAGACCAGCACCATCCTGTTATGTTACGTCAATACACCCACCCTATCTTTTGTATTAGATCACACACTGAGTAGACACGAAACAATTAGTGGGTTTGTATTAATTGTTATGGCGGCATCATTCCACGGCAGGTTTATTAAGTTATTGGTTTCCTTATATTTTGGGCTCCTTTCCACATAATCCACAATGGTCCAGTGCCCTCGGCTAGGAATGCCAATTAAGCAAATTCTTTGAGGTTTCCAAGAAAAAAACGCAGACAGGCTTCTGCCTGGATTTTGAGCTTGGAGCTTCAGCATTGCAGAATAAGCAACATTTTAATTATGTTCTACACACGTCCCATTGCAACAAGTTTCCAAAATGAGAATCTGGGGAGAAAGGCCTGACACCAGGCCAAGTCCTTATCCGTTGGGCTTCTTGGCAATCGACACCCAAAAGTGCTGTGCCTCTGTGAAACGTTGCCGGAAACCCTAAGATCACCCCATCTCGCCCCATGTTAAAGGCTGCCAGCTTATCTCAAAGAATGGGCCAGGCAAAACAGAGGTGACATAGCTGGGTCTTTGTGCCATCAAGACCAGAAAGCAACCTCCTTTCCCCTCCTACCTGCGTCGGTGGGGCCCTCTGGTCCGGCTGTAAACGGGATGTCACAGGAACGCCAACAGTGGCTGACTTCCTGGCTTCCATCTTGTCTAGCCGAAGACTCTGCAAGCACATGGGGTCTCCTGTCCTCTGTTGGGAGGCTGCAGGAAAAACAGAGGCTCCGTCCAGGCTCTTCCGTCCTCAGGAGTGGAGGAGCAGAGGGCAATTCTGGGAAGCTCCGGCTGAAAGGAGAGCTGCAGGTCCCCAAATTCTTCCACAACCAGAGCGGGAGGGGGGGGGAATCCTTGTGTTCTCAGAGACCAAACAGGCACAAAACAAGGTGGTTGCAGGTGCATTGGCGCCTTTTGCTGAACCAACCTTGGCGCTTCTTACCAGCAGCCCCTCCAGACGGGGAACTTTCCCGGGAGGCCTCAGTCCAGCCACCCAAAGGGCTCAGGAGGAGGAAAGGGGGTGAGCCCAGCAGGCGGAGGGTCCCACAGGTGCTGCCCTGGGGAGGCCTTGTGAAGGCTGGGCTCCTTCCCCCCAGGGTTGGGGGGGGAGGAGAGGCCGCCGCCCCCCCCCCCGCCAGAGTACACACTGCAGCTCCCATCAGTCGCAGGCAGGAGGACTGGAGGGCAGGGATAATGGGACCTGTAGTCCAGCGTCATCCGGTTTGGGGGAAGACAATCTGGCCAAAGGCCAAGAGGGACCACAAT
Organism: Pogona vitticeps; assembly: GCF_051106095.1. Classification (NCBI taxonomy): domain Eukaryota; kingdom Metazoa; phylum Chordata; class Lepidosauria; order Squamata; family Agamidae; genus Pogona; species Pogona vitticeps. The sequence continues at coordinate 25,539,636 of NC_135789.1, read as the reverse complement.
GAAGTAACGTGACGTGTTTTTTTTTACTATAATTCTCAGATTTCCCAAACCAGCACAGTTGGATGGGGGATGCTGGGAGCTGTAGTCCAAAACGGACCGCTTCGCGCGAACACACGAGCAGAGCCTCCCCGCGCAGAAGCAGTCTACCTAAACTACCCACCTGCCTCCTCCTTCTTCCAGGGCCGGCCCAGGACTGTCCCAGGAGCTCCCGCAGGGCCCACGAGCAACGCCGGCCTAACGAGAGGAGCTGCGGCGGGCGAGGCGCCCCAGCGGCCCCACAAAAAGCCCGCCGGCCGCGCAGGAGGCGGAAGCCGCGGCTCCCGTAGCAACCACGCGTCGCGAGGGACGCCAGCAACGTGTCCTACGGGTGCCGACAATGGCCACTGTCAGGGCCAAGGGAAACACCCGCCGCCACGCGCGGCCTCGCTGGGGACTTTTTGGGAGCTTGGGGCCACCGTCGGCCCCACTTCCGGTTTCTCTCGCGGCTCCTTCCGGGTTCTATCACGTGCTCTGCTCGGCCATGGGTTGGGAGGAAGTCTCGGTGCGCGGCTACGCGGAGCTGGATCGGGTGGTCCGGGAGAAGCGCAAGGCCGGCTGCGCGATCTTCGTTTACTTCAGCGGCGATAAAGACCCGGCCACCGGCATCAGCTGGTGCCCGGACTGCGTCAAGGGTAGGTCGCCTCCTCCTCGCCCTCGAGTCGCCTAAACGGTTGGGCTTCCCCCCCCTCCGTCCCCGGGAAGCTAGAGGGGGACTGGTTGGGGGGGGTTCGAGGGTCGCCTCCGCCGCAAGGAAGCTGCTCCGCGGTCGGCCTCGGGCTTCACTTTCACGCCTTGGCCTCATCGTGCGGGTGACCCCGCCCAGATGCTCTTGGGCTCCAACTCCCATCATCCTTCGCCCCCACAGGCCCTCCCCCTTGCTAGGATGTTGTAGGGATGCAAAGGTTGCGGGTTGGGATTTTAGAGCGACCGTGGTCGGGCACCGAATGCAACCTCTGCCGAAGACCGAGTTGCCAGTTGCACCGCCTGCCTTTGCCTTCCAGCGGAACCCATCGTGCGGGCTGAGCTCCGGAACCTGCCGGATGGAGCTGTGTTCATTTACTGCCAAGTAGGAGACAGAGCCTAGTAAGTAAAGGAAACTGAACCAAAAGGATTGGGGGGGGGGTGTCACATAGTCCCTACAGAATGGAACCAGCAGTGAGCTTCCTGGGCCCTTCGGATTTACTGCAGCACCGCTGTGCAGTGTAGCTCACCTGGAAAGATTGTGGGAGGCTGGTGCAAATGGACCCTCCCTCTGCCAAATTTATTAGCCCTGAAGAAAGCCCACCTATTCGAAGCAGAGGCTGCACACAGAGCAGCCCTTTTAGCTGACTTGCAGCTCCACTGCACCAGAGGGACCCGTTCTGGTGTCATTTCTTTATCTGGGAAATGCTCTGTCCCAACACCATCCTCTCCTCTTGGTTGAAACCTTTAGTTTTCTAAATGCAGAAGAGCTTGAACAGGTAAAGTTTGTAGACATTGCCATGGATGTTGGAGACAAAGTAAGAGGAGTGTTTGCTTCTGTACCTGTGCTTTATTGGTAGGTTTTGAGAGGAATGCCCCAGGGTAGACTTTGGTCTTCCTGTAGAAAAGATGGCCCAGTCAAAGTTCACCCAACCTTCATCTTACACACACCAACCAACCAACCAGAGAGAGGCCGTTTGGGGAGAGCTCTGCCAATGTTTTACCTCACAGCTGCCCTGTCTTCTTCAAAAACCTTCACAGATTTGCCTAATGCTTTTTTAAACCACTCACACATGATTATAACTTTGTACAGCTGGAAAGATCCTGATAATGAATTCAGAAAGAATCTTAAGCTGACAGGAGTGCCTACGCTTCTCAAATATGGAACTGTAAGTATTCCTGGGTTTTACGCCTAACTCTTCAGAGGATGGGTCAGAGGTCATGGCACTTCTTCATATGATGGAATTGACAGCTGACTGAATCTAGGCTTGTGTGACATACACATTTTTTGTTAGCACTTACAAAGAGAGCTAATTCACTTGGCTGAAGGTGGGAGTCTTCCTTAGCTCCAGTCTCTATTCTTCTGTGCTCTCCCTCTCCTCAACTCCCTTTTTTGTTAATGAGCTCTGGTGTGGAAACAAATATCATACAGTGGTGCCTCACTTAACGGGCACTCCGTTTAGTGATGAAATCGCTTATCGACGACTTTTTCGGAGTGTGATGGTCCCTATGGGTGATTTTCGCTTAGCGATGGTTGGGACCCCTGTTTCGCTTAACGATGGTTTAAACAGCCTCATGTTTGCTGTTTTTTAAATGTTTTTCTGTTATTTATAAAGTTAAAGTTTGCTGTTTAAAATATTTGAAATAATAAAGTGCACTTAATAAACCCTTTGTTAGCCAAATTTGACTTTGTTTTGACTCTTTTAAAATGTGTTGTATTTTTTTTCCTCCATTGAGATGCACTGAATAGGTTTCAATGCATTTCAATTGAGGAACCGCGTTTCGCTTAGCGATGTTTCCTATGGCGATTTTCGCTTAAGGATGACAATTCGTTCCTTTTGGAACGGATTATCTGGTTTTCAATGCATTTCAATGGGAAACAGTGTTTCGCTTAGCGATGAAATCGCTTAGCAGCGATTTTTTCAGAACAAATTAACATCGCTAAGTGAGGCACCACTGTATTCTGTTGCTATTACATGCCAGCTTTTGGTGACCCTGTGAATTAACAACCTCAAAAATGTCTTGCAAACGAAAGGCTATGGCTTCTTTTATGAGTCAGGGCATCTCATGTACCAAGCCTGCAGCAAATGTGGATGTTGACACAAACGCTTGAACCCTCTAATTCTGTAACTTCTGTTTCAGCCTCAAAAGCTGGTGGAGGAAGAGTGCTTTAACCCTGAACTCGTGCGGATGCTGTTTCAGGAAGACTGATTTTTGTGCTTGTCAGAGGCTATGTTAAAAGGGACCATAATCATGTCTTAAACTGCAGACAAATGTAACAGTGATGTTGAAACAATGGGTTTAAATAAAAAATTTTCAAAAACCAAACTCTGTCCATTAAAGTCGGTAAAGCTGCAGTATGTCATACTATTTAAGTGTATAGCTGAAAAAAACATAGCATAAGCTCAGATCTGTGAAGTCCTATTAAGTGTATAGAAGACAATATATGTGTCTTCACCTTCTGCTGTAAAACCAGGAGTTCTGAAAGGATTCATTGGGCTTCTGTGCCTGCTTCCTGTTCAGGCAGGACAGGAGGTTGCAGCAGTCAATAGCGAAGCCATGTCAGCACCTTTCATTCCTCTTGTGGCATATCCCCCCAAATTGCCCAGAGAGCTTATATGCCAGCCTCCGTATTTCTTAAACGCTTATAGGAGTTTTAGTTTTAACCCAATTTAGGAGCCTGCCTTGACTAAAAATGAAGATATGAGTAAAGCTTGAATAATTCATTCTTTTACTGACTTTGAAGAAAACACCAACAAGATACTTGTTGTAATTTAAGAGGTACATCAGAAACTTGCTGCAGAGGCTGTTGAGCCTCTTGTGAGAATCGCTCGCCAAGCCACTGTCATTGACTGAAGGCAAGCTGACAGCATTCCATCCCAGTATACGGCACCAACTGAAACACTGATTGTTGCCACAATTTATAATTCAGAGTTCCATACAGGGTATTATAAAGAAGAGAGGTCTCTGCTGTCAAGAAACTTAGTGGCAACAGGGAGGATCCGGGAAGAAAAGGATGAAAAAGTTCCAGTGAAATCAAATAGAAAGATTTCAAAGCTGGTGGGACTTTAAATGAACCCCTAAGAGGAATGCTGTGGCCAACAGTAAATGCAGTTTATCTCCTATTAGACAGGAACGCTAGTGCCTGCCAAGCAGCATCTCTGCATTGGTGGAAAGCGCTTTTCTAGCAGTGCCTCAGCACATCACAGCCCCATCAAGCTGATGTAAGCAGAAATGTAAGTCGCTTTCAGAACAGACCTAACCTTCTGCAGAAGGGGTTTTGCACTGCACAGCAACAAGTAATTCTCAGTTGCCGATTCCATGTTAAATTAGTGGCTTTCCGCACCAATAATGAGCAAGCTGAAACAGCAGAGATCTCTTCCAGATCTAAGAGCAGCTGCTGCTGCAGCAGGAGTAAGAGCCATCTCACAAATGAGGCTCCTGGCTTTTTACAATCTAGGAATGTGCAACCATCACCATCCACAACCACTATCCTAAGAAAAACAACCTAGCTGCCTCTACATCACAGTGAACGAACACACATTTCAATACCCACCCTACTCCCCCACCAGGGCTTCGGGAAATACAGCAGCCATGCCCTGGAATTTGGAGGAGAAGAAACTCTCCAACACCCGACCCGCTGAAAGAAGCCACTGGTGTACAGTCTCTGGAAAGCCAAACCCTATCGAACCAAAGCGGCCACGTCTCCACTCCGCCAGTGCCAGGGAGGCTTTTGTGGGACAAAAAGGCTCACTTGACAGAGGTGCTGTTTTGCTGCTGCTGCTGCTGTTGCTGCTGCTGCTCGGCCAGGGCCTGCTGGAGACGCATCCGCTTGCGGGAATAATGCTGCCAGTGCAGGATCTGCTGCTCGTCAATGAATTTGGCACACTGGGCGTTCACCAGCTCTTTGCGGAAGTGCTCATACTGAAGCAGCTCTAGCATGTGCAGGCACTGGGGGTACCTTTGGAAGACAAGGGCCAAGAGGCGTTACAAGGGGCCCTTCTTTTGCAGCATCCCCCCTCCCCCCACATGCTTAGTTAGTTAGTTAGGCATCCTTCAGTCTCGAAAGACTATGGTGACGTGCTTATTTGCTTGGTAAATAGGGAGGGCAGGTTTAAATCAAAGCAAGCAACGTCATCAAGACAGTCTAGATCAGACGCTCAGCTCTCCCACTGAAGTTTTAGTGAACAGGCATGCAAATGACGTTGGCTGCAAAATAGGACAGTATCTCCCTTTGCCGCCTCAGCAGTTGTAACTGTCCAGAGCTTGGGTTGGGCAAACGGTGGGGCTTTTGCAACACAGAATTGCCATCTACTCCGCTGTGAAATGGTTACAGGCTTCTTTAGGCTAGTGGGAGGAGGATGGGGGGTATTCAATTCGTCTAAATTAGGAGGTCTGATGCATTTTTTGAGCTTTAGAAAAGGAAGGCAAATATACATGTTCACACTAAAGCCAGTTGGTGAACAGACTGGAAAACCCAGCGATTGAGTCTCACTTGCCTCCCATAACCAGCCCTGTTTGATGCATTCAGAAAAAGCAAACTGCAAGGCCCCTCTCTGGCCTGAAACAGCAGGGAAGAAACCACATTAAAAAGGATAGGACACCCTCCACCATGCAAGATGCAGGCACTAGGGAGAAGATGATGCTTTGTGTTTGAGGCATTCTATGAAATAACATAATTCTTACTTTAGATATTTGGCATACTCTGGTTCTTTCCAGTACAGCAGGTACTTCAGATAGTTCACGAACGCCTTTTCTTTGAAGTATCCTCTCTGAGCCAGAACTAAAAGAAATACATAAATCAACATGGATTACATTGAATTTCTTACTTTAGCCTCACCAGCAACCTGTAAACCGTCATCATTATTCCCGATTTCACTTCAGAGAATTAAACTGAGATGCTGGCACACACACAAAAAAACCCAACAATACACATGCTTAGGCCCATTTATGTTCCTCCTCCCTTATAAAGCGACACAGTGGGCTGGAAACCAGCTACATTCAAGCACTGAGAACTGCTTTGTAAAAAGAAACTACAGTATCAGTATCTAATCCAGCTTTGTAGCTGTAACAACTTTAAAGTATTTTAGGCTTCCTGTTTGGCATTACAGATGAAAGAGATTTATTTATTTTTTAACAGTTTATAGATTCTAATCAAGCCAGACAAATAAATAAATAAAGGATACACATTAGTTACTACCCTTGACAGCAACATTTCACGTATCATCAACATTGGCTAACTTGGAAACATACATTAGTTTACATCTAGAGATGGTTTATTTCCTCTCTCAAGATACTCAGTTGCCTTTATTCTGTTGTGCATCTTTCATTTTACAGTCCTTGGCTGAGAAAGTCAAGAAATCAACTCTAAATCAGATCTCCTCTCCTACCCATCTCCGTTACTTACAGTTGAGATAATTGGGATTCGCCAGGCACTGCACAAACTCCAGCTCCAGCTGAAACCGGAGCCGATTTCCACTGTCATCTGATGATATAAAGAGAGAGAAATGTGGAGTTACACAAAAAATACAACCCAATTACACGGCCTGGTGTTGCTGTGTGTTTACATAACTTGAGACAGAGCATGAGCATACAGTACTGGGGACTCCTGGCCTCAAAAACCCTACACAATTTCAGAAAAGATTGATGTCTGAAGTGCTGGCATTATTATATTTTGAGAAGCCCAGGGAAGTTGGTCCCTCCACTAGTTTCCCATTTCAAAGACAAATTGTGGCTTCCCCCTAATTAAGCACATATGGAAGCACCTCCCCACACCCTGCCCAGTAGGAATCGGGGGGGGGGGACGCACATCTGGGACCAGGTCCTTCCGCACAACAACCTGTGAGCAAAAAGAGATGATGCTCCCTGCCTCCCAGTCTAACCTGCACGAACGTCTCGTTGGGGGGGGGGGGGAAGCACACAAGGCCCATGGAAGACTGCACCCCCTTCATCCAACTTCCTCCCCCAGGACAGCATCAGAGGCTGGAGGGCAACCCTGTGGAGAACTGCTGGTTCTCTGGAAGCAGAGACCAGAGAAGCCTTCCTACGGTTCTTGTGTGTGTGTGTGGGGGGGGGGGGGTTGGTGATGATCTGGACTACAACTCCCACAATCCCCCGGCCAACACAGGGAATACCGGGCTTTGGCATGCAAAAGATCCTAAGCGCCGGGACGTCTCTTCCCCACCCCACAGCGCCCACAGCTTCGAGGGAGATCTCGCCTCCCGCCCCCGCAGCCCTTCTCGTGGCCGAGCGTTCCGCAGGCGGACGGGGCATAGAGGGAGGCGCCACCGAGCCCGGTCTCCGGGGGGCTTTCGGGGTGAGGGGGGGCGAAGCAAATATCGGGAGGAGGTCCGGGGGTGGCGCCGCCTGTCCGCCCCCTAAACCCCTAACTCACCGCTCTCCATGGCGGCGTCTTCTTCCTCTACCTTCCGAGCGGCCGCAAAATGGCGGCGGCAGCGGCGGCCGGCAGAAGTCCTCGCCCGGTGCATTCTGGGAAACTCCCGGGCGGCCGCGAGGGGGAGGCGTTGCCAGGGCAACGGGGGATGCTCCAGGCCTAGCTTCGGAGCCGGGGGGGGGGGCGGAAGGGGGCCTGTTGCAGAGAGTCCTGCTGCCCCTCCAGTTCAGAAAGGCCTCCTATCGTCCCCAGCCCACACGGGCCATGATCGAGGCTGATGGGCATGGTAGTCTTTCCCCACGATCTCTTTTGAACGGTTTTAGCAGTGCTGTGTTAGACAAGATGTTCCTGATTCTTCTGAAAGTGGGTGCTTGCGGGCTCGTTTAACCCTGAGGTCATCATAGGCAGGGCTCAGTCGAAGCTTTGACTTAGCACGCTTATGATAGTGCTCCTGACCATGCACAGAATGCCTTTCAGCCACTCTCCTTCCCCTCTCCCCCACCTCCATGGCAAACCCGTGGCCCAGTTCCCCATCCCTGATTAAGGAGAAAAAAGCATTGCCCCGTTTGCAGCTGTCCCGCTGCAGCCGCTGGGAGGAGAGCCCACCTTGTCAGCCGGTTTGGGGAGGGGGCAGGTTTGCATTTATGTGCGGCTGGACTTCAAAGGAGCTGGAAATTATGCATTCAGGTCAACCAGGTTCACTGATGAGTCTCATCTATGAGAAAATCATATATTTTTTCCCACAAAGCATCTCACAATAGATACAAGGATGATCACCTGCTTGCTAGCCAGAGACCTCCCTGCCTGCCTCCTCACAGCTTGGTTACCATTTACCATGTGCAGCTTTCTGATTAATCTCTGGAAGGCAAACGCAGCTTTTAATCTACCAGTCAGGTTGAAGGGGAGGTATCCCTCGGAAAATCCAGTTGCAAGGGGGGCGGGGGAAGTATTACTCTTAACTTGTGAGGAGGGTGCCTTCTCCTTAATGTCTTGTTTGACCCCCAATGCCCCTTTCTGCCTATTTTTTTAAGTGTTCAAAGTGCACTCAGGCTCTGCATTAATAAAAAGTTAACGTTTTATTCTCAGTGTCTCTTCTCTTTGCACTCATTGGTTTGAAGAACTCATTTAGGAAAGCTGGAGATGGGGGCAGGGAAGCAAACCATGCCATCAAACCCTGGTTCCTTTTTTTAAAAAAACTGGCAACCTTACAAAATGGAGAAAAGTCACCTTTGTTCTGGTTCACCTCTGGAAGGTGTGCTTGGAAAAGGGTGGTGCTGGCCAATATTGTTAAGGTTGGGTCAATAAATGCCATGTGACCTCCTGGCTGGGCTTTCCCTGCCTTAGATTTTTATTTTGCACTCCTCCAAGATCTTCCAGTCCTTTCACGCCGATGGCAGACCAATTCCTGAAGGACCTGGAGGCTTCAGGCGTGAAGGAGCCCTCAGAGAAGCGGTCCCTGGCGATCAAATGGGTGGAGGGGATCTTCCCCGGGGTGGAGTTGGTCACAACAGAGACCCTCCAGCAGTGGATGGAGACAAGACCAGAAAAGCTGCTACTTCTTGTAAGTGGGTGACTGGGAGGGAGGGCTTTCTCCTTTACGTGCATGTTGGATTTTCTGCGGGTTTTAAATTTGCGACAAAACACACTCACTGGCTTTCCAATAAGAGAAGGAAGTACTAGGTTGAGTTCTTGGGAGGACCTCTCACTCTGCCTGTCCTTCTTCACTTGCTCATCATCACCTTTTCTGCATTATCTTCACTCGTTCTGCACTCCAAAATGAGGGCCAAACAGCTGAGCAGGGCTCGCCTCTGCTTCAGAGGGGGACTGTCTCTTGGTGAAATTTATGGCAATTTCAGCCTCTCTCACATGACAGCCCCCTCCAGATGTTCTGTGGGGGCACCTGTGACACCTTCAATACAGCTGAAAGGCACAAGACTGCATCACCGTTTTCTGCTCGCTTGTTGTGGGATGCTTAAAGAGATCACAACAATGCTGACTGGTTCCTTCTGGGGCAAGTCCCTGCATGCCAATGACGGGGCCCCATGGAGTGTTTCAAGCAGCTCCCATCATGCACACCCCACAGGAATACAAATGCCTAGTTCAGACATACAAACACTTCCGTTCCTGGGTGATACAAAGGGCTCCATTTTCAAAGCAATCACGTTTCCTATTGTGGGCGGCCTCCATTCAGGAGTGGGTCTGAGCTTGCCAGCCAAGCCTACTTAAGATTTAATTACAAAAGTGTGGGGGGGAATCATCCTTTCTGGCCTTTCCTGGGAGATCTCAAGCTGACGCTCAAGTGCCTAGCCTTCCTGTCTTGAGAGTAGAACCATCATAAAAAGGACTCTTCAGTGGAAGCAACACTGTCAGGGCTTTGTGTGAATAAAATCCAAAATCAGAGTCTTGCTCTACTGACCCAGATTCTCTGTTCTGCTGCTGGTGATGGCACAGCACAGCTAAAGCAACTCCTGCTGTGGTAACCCACAGAACCTGACCAGCAAGGCTTAACAATGGGCCTCCTGTAGCAATCTTATTTTTAAAACTGACACTTATGTAGTAGTTTCAAAACGTCCCATCGGGCCTTTTTTTTAGCCACGGTTTTGTTATTTTTATACCGTGGGATTGTAAACTTTTAGCACCGTCCTATAATCTTAAACTATTCTTGCAGAACATGTAAGGAGAAAAAGTTATGAAATCTTCTCACACCGGCTTATTCTTAGCTTTTGTTAATATGACAGGGTATTCTCTTACTCAAAGAAATGGTGGTGGTTATGAAATGATCATGATTACAGAGCTATGCACGAAATCCCTCCCCCATAAGTACAGCCTCTGGGCTGGAAGAACATAGCGACCCACAAGTTCACTTTCTATTCTGATTCCCTTCCCATGTGCAACTTAAGGAGACGGAGCTTTGTGGCCGGTTTGCATGAGGGCACTAAGTGTTACTTACCTGTGCCAACTAGCATTTCAGCCTGGCTATTCCTGGCCCACCCAAAGCTAGGATTTGTCTTTCTTTTAAGAAAAACAAAAACTAGAGGGCAAAGCAGAGCCAGAAAGCTGACTCTATGCAAAATGCACATTCTCTAAAACACACCTAGTTCATAAGCATGCAATCAATTCCTGACCCTTCCACTCCACTTGAGTGCCAAATTGATGCCCCCTCTGGGATGCCCTTCTGCAGGAAGGGTTGCAACAGCATCTCCCACATGTATTCCCCATGGGCTGAGGGAAAGGAAGCAAGTTCAGAGCAACACCTTTCTCAAGTTTTGCCCACCTATGTGCTGCAGTCTAAGGCCAGCATCCTTCTTCTGCTCCATGCAAGAAGCACCGGGTTCCTCTAGCTTGCCGTGGTACCGATCGTCCCCACTGCTCCTGACACGACCTACGCTTCGGCACAGATGTCCAGGATTCTTCCTGGCCTGGCTCCCCGAAAAGCCTGAGACCTTTTGGACTGTCTTAGCCCTCCCTCCTGCCCTTCACCCCACCTTCCTCTCTACCTTTCAGCCAAACATGGTTGTGGGAAGGAGAAGGCCTGGTGGAGCCCCAGGCCAAGACTAGCAGTGGGCTTGGATGAGTTGAGAGGTGCTTTCACGGATCCGAAGAGTATGGCGCTGGAGGAGACCCTTTGTGGCCACAGAGCTGTGAATTCCCCAGGGTTTGTGTGTGCATCGGACAAGAGCAATTCATTCTCCTCCAGCCTCTGAGGCAACCTCTTTGGGCTTATTTTAAGCCACCTCGGCTTTAAATAGCTTTGGCCTGGTTTGTTGGCTTTGTACAGCGGACTTTTTCCACCGCTGGGATAAAAAAAGCCTGTGGTTGTGGCAGGCTGGTCTCCTGGTGGACCCTGTCAAGCTTTTCCTCAGAGTAAATCTAGGGGCTGAGGGCTGGAGGCGCAGGCCCTCTGCCTGTGGAAGGCCTCTTCACCGACGGTCCTGCCAATGACATTCGTGAACATGGAGCCACCCAATATTAAGCAGATAATTTAACATAAGCTGTTGGTCATGTGGTCCGGAGGGCGAGAAGGGGGAAGCTCCTGATGGAAAGAGCAGCTATAGGGCCCATGTTCCAGGGGGCGAGATCTTCAAGGCCCCTGAGTGGCAGATGGGGAACGTTCTTCTTTCTGACCTTGCAGTGCAGGGGTGTTTTGACTCAGGCATTTGAAGCTGTTCTGTCTTTTTTTCCTTCACTGATTTTCTCCGGTGAGGGAAAACCCAGAAAAAAAATATATAAGAGAGTGTGGGGATGCAAGATGGCATCTTTCTGAACCCCAGCATAAACCCCATGTGAATGCCTAGCCATGGCTCCTGATCTGGAAGCCACTTGGATGCTCTTTGCAACCTTAAAGGCTCGGAGATCCCATTGTGTGGCCTCGCCCTTCTTCCTTCTACTTCAACTCATCTCCTGGGAATGTGAAATGGCCCCTCCCGGGGCTCAAAGGATTGCCTCCTTCACAAATTGACTTTGAAATCCCCCCCCCCAAAAAAGAGCCTCTGCTCTGGCAGTTTCCGGGCCCATAAGAGAGAGGGGGGGACAGTGGGGAAAGGTCACCATTCAGTGAGCCATGGAAAAGCAGGGGTGACTGGCCTGGCCTGGTGTTTATTTGGGTCCAGATGGGAGACACCAAAGCTGCAATTTTGTTCCTCTTGCCCTGTCATTACACCCAAACACCGGGCCGATCAGGAGGGCTCGGTCGCTGCTCAGGATGGGGCCGAGAGCCCTCTTGATTAGAGGCTGCTCTGTTCTGCCAGGTTTCCTTTGGGGGCTCAGGGGGGGGACTCCGGTGACACAGGTGAGACAGTGCAAGTGACAAAAACGCCATTGTGTGAGTGCCTTTGTGTGAGTGCTTCTGTAGAAAGAAAGGCCCCTTCCACCCCTCTTTGCAGAGGCCCCAGCAATAATAATGATGATGCTCCTGTTGGCCCGGGACATGAGAAAGGGAGAGGGGGCCTGGTTGGAGCCCACCCGGATGTGGCTGCAGCTCTGCTCCCTCTACCCCGTTGTTCCAAGCAAGGGGCTGAATCCTGACCGTTTGCTCCTTAGGACACAAGAACTCCTGCTGAATTTGACGTCAGCCATTTGCCCGGGGCGCTTCTGGTTCCTTCTGATGCCAATGCGCTGCTGGAGGTTTTCAAGGCATGGTCCTTACAAGGTACGGTTTAAAAGGTCTCCGGGGAAAGATTCTCACCTTCTGGGAAGACATCTCGGAGGGTGGGCGCCGTGTGTGTTTCTCACTCTGAGATCGGAGCCGATGGGCGATCCATAGGAGGGGGGGGAAGTGGGTGAGTGCAAAACCTGCCTTTTGTAATCTCTTCCTGAGCATCCCAGCTTTCCATTTTGAAAAGAGACAAGTTTCTAGCTCTCATGGAAGGGAAGGGAAATGTGGATGTGTTTCACCTCCATCAGCCAGAGAGACAACTGGGTGGGATCTCAGGTCACTGGAGGGCGTCTCCCCTCTTCCTTGACCCCAAGGCTTCCCTTCCTTCGCTGTCAACAAAGCTGGGGCAGGGGGAACTTAAGCTGTAGCCCAGAAGCCGGATAAGACCAAAGCACGCCCATTTAGTCCACCTCCAAGATAGGACAGTCTCAAGTTACTCACTTCTCCCTACCCTATGCAAAGAGTCTAGGGCAATGGTTCCCAAGCTTGGCACCCAGAGGTTCTTGGACTAAAACTCCCAGAAGCCTTCACCACCAGCTGAACTGGCCAGGATTTCTGGAAGTTGCACCCTGGTTTAAGACCCCACCTAACTTCCACGCATGTCCAGTTCTTCTACAGTCCATCTCTCTCTTTTCTCCACGAATCATCAGTCATCAGTGCTGCTTTCTATATCTGCTTCCTTTCAGAGCCTGGCAGTGGCCCCAGGGACATTGTCTGCTATTGTACTGTGGGCTACCGGTCCTCCAGGGCAGCTCAGCTTCTGAACAGCTTTTTGGCCCAAGAACTGGCCGGCCGAGATTTCGGGACCTCCTCCAAGATCTACAACCTCCGGGGTGGACTCGTGATGTGGGGTTCTGAGAGGCGGCCGATGGTGGACCAGCAGGAGAAACCCACCTCCGTGGTCCATCCTTACAACTCCGTCTGGGCAAGGCTCTTAGAGCCAGAGATCCAAGCAGCAGTAGATGCTTAAAGGGAGGGGGGGATGGTCCCAGAGTTTGGGCAGGTTCTCTTCTGGGGCTACAACTCCCAGGGATCATGCCAGTGGGGGGCGGTGTGTGTGTGTGGGGGGGGATTCAAGGAGGAAATGATCTGAAAAAGGAGCCTTACTAGTCAACCAGCTTTGAAACAGGACGTGAGCCCATCACTCTGAAAAAAAAATGTAAGCTTTAAGCCCCCACCCCCTCCCCGCCTCTGCAAAAGTGCTTCACAAAACTGCCACCGTCTGCCACTCGCAAGGAGACGTCTGTGGAAAGCAAGGCAGTGTTTGTGAAAATCACCGGCTGGCTGCCTTTGGCATCGCCTCTCCCAAGCCCTTCATTGCATGGCAAAAGGCCTGAGTCTTCCTTTTTTTCTTTCTTTTAATGAGCAGGTTTTTAGAGCAGAGAACTATGAAGTGGCTGGGGAGGAGGAGAAGTGTGGGGGGGGGCAGGAGGGAGGAACGCCTGGTTGGGCATCCAGGGCTCCTGGCAGGCAAAGGAGCGCAGAGGCCCTACTCTGGGGAGGCTGCTACCCAGAAGCCAGGTTCCCTTGAGCACCCTGAAAAAACCAATCCAGCAGTACCCCAATGGACCTCAACAGATGGGAAACCTTGATGTCTCAGTGCTCAGCCTGGAGGCAGGCGGTGCATCACAGCCTCTCCCAATTTTGAAGAGACCCTTGTCCAGCAGGCCGAGGCCAAGAGGCAGTCCCGAAACAAGCAAAATCAGGGAGCTGGACAGGGGACAGATTGTGTTTGTCTTCAGCGTGGAAGGGATGGTCACTCTCGATTTGGCCTCCTCAGCCGCACTAGATGCTGTTCCAAGACCTCCATACAGAGCACATTACCATAGTCTCTCAAGACTGACAAATGCTCACTATGAATATTCCTCCTCAGCTTATAAGCAGCAAAACCATGATGGATGAGCAAGACCTCTTACCCCCCCCCCAATATGTCCCTGTTTACTAGGGAGAGGGGGCCCCCTTCCCATCTCCTGACTTCCAGATCCTATAAACATATTTTGGTGGCGCCTGAATCTTGCAAAACATTGCATTCTCACTGTTTACGGGTATTCTCCTCCCAGTTCGTCCATTTCTCAGCTTTTTAGAGAGACAGGCTCCACACAAACATTTAGAGATGCAGGTAACTTGACTCCTGGAGCATTTAATTTTCTTTCCCTCTTCTCCGGTCAGAGGACAAAGACCCTGGTTTGCTGAACAATGATTTGAATCGTTGTGTTCAGAGTGTAAGCTTCCCTTGCCTGGAGGTTTTCAAGGCACCCTAAGGCATGATCTCTTGCCTCTTGGATAGAAATGGTCTAAAAAACAAAGAACACGCCTCTTGCTTCAGAAACATTTAGGACCTATGGCAATTGAACAGATTGACTGATTACATCAATGATAGCTGATCCATCAGCAAACCATTCTTTCTAGGACTTATGATTGTCTCACCATTCTTGCAATTAACAAAAAATAATTATAGGGCATTCAGTTTGTGAATCAGCTTATCCCACTAGAGTTTGCAGTCCATTTTGAACTTGGAAAAGTTCCCTTCCTCTACTCCCAACACCCAGAAATCCCCTTAGCCAGCATCTCTCAGGGATTCAGAAGAGAACTCGCCAAGAATTAGGAGTTTGACTATATCTGTGGTTCTAACAATGTTGGTTTTCCGGCTGTTGTTTTATCATAAAATGCTTGGCCCATTTTGCCTGCCACCCTTTGTAATGTGTCTGTTGTATTTCAGTTTCCTCTGTACCCTGTGCCCCTTCTGCCTGGGGGCTTGCCCCCCCCATCCCACCCCCATTGGCTCCCTCCTGCTCTGACTGTTTCCTGCCAGTGGACTTTATTCCACCTTCAGCTGATTTTTCAGAAGACACTCTTGGTTGGGTTGAACCCTACTTGGTACTTTCCCTGGTGACCCCACGGGTCACTTTCCATTAATGGTTGACAGGTAAGAGAGGCCCAGCGGGGCTGAAGGTTCAGCTTGGCAGCTCAGAAAAAGGGGGAGAAAGGATGGGAAAGGCACGTGGTCTTCTCCTTGAGGGGTGGGTGGGGGGTGATGGCAGCTTTCCGTCTGCCACCCCATGGTGCCCCTCCTTCTACCAGGGCTGCCCCTTGTCCCTCTCGCCCATCCTTACCAACTCAAGGACTCAGAAGTTGCTTCTAAAGACACCGAGTATCCGGCTGCTGGGTCTCTGTCTTTCGTCTCGGCCTTTTTCATGTGTCAAGCCGGCCCCAGGCTCCCTCTGATCAGAAGGAATTAAAAGGAGATTCCCAAAGCCTAAGTAACAGCCGGAGTTGTTTTTATTTTCAGACGGCTGCCTCCTTGGGGGGGGGCACCTGTCCTCTTTAGGGCTTTGAAACATGCCAGATGCATGGATGGAGAAGCAGCAACCACCCTCACTGCCACTGGCAAGCTTTTTTTTTAAATGGGGCAAGGTGCTTTCCCCCTGGGGGAGGCCCACAAAGCCAGCTTCTCTTTTCTCCCATTTTCAGACTCCAGAGCTGCTCCGAGCTTCTCCTTCAAGACTGCAGCCGGCGCCCTCGCCGCGTTTCCTCCTGCTGGCAGTTCGCCTCCCTTTCGGCCACCATTCGGCCAAGTGCTCCCTCACTGGGGTGGGAGGATGGCCATCTTTCGGGAGCCCCCCCCCCAACACAGAGGAGGAAAAACAGCAAAGAACCTTCTGGGGCCAAGTCCTTGTTGACCCTCACCTCTCGGTGCAAAGCCTCCGTGTCCTCAGGCCTCTTGCTTCCAGGTGTACACAGGTGTGTGTGTGTGTGTCTGTGTGTCTGTCTCTGTGTGTGTGTGTGTACATACAACCCTGCAGTTCCTCCAAAGATCACGGTCCACCAGAGGGAAAAAGCCCCATAATGACAACACCACCATCCTAGGAAGGTGACGCCATGACGGACAATAGGAATAGTATTTATTTATTGTTACCAAGCCGATCAGACACACAGCTTTATTCAGTCATTAACTTAAGAACGTCAAGCCCTGCCTGCAGGTTGGCCCGACGCAAAGGGTGTGGCCATCATGACCAGGGAAAGGGTTGCACAGGGGTAGAGGGCCAGATCCAGGCCATGACGGCCAGCCCTCTGCAGCCTTCCCGGCCCAGAGGAGCACTTTATGGGGAACTGGGCGTCCCCATACACATACACACACCCTACACACACACACACACCCATTAGGGGGGCTGGCTTTCCAGGGACATTTGCCTCTCTGCTGGGTTGAGGTCTCTTACTTTTATTTATTTAATTTCCCATATGGAGATCAGAGGAGAAACAGGCAGGGAGGATTCCAGCCCCGAAACCAACCCACTTTCCAGGCCCTGGGTGCAAAATCATGCCCGTTTTACGAAGTGCAAGAATGATCCCTTTTGAGCCTTTCTGGCAATTAAAGAGCCATGCCAACAAGGTCAGCCAGCCTGAGGATAAGCTCTGGTTGTTTTGTTATTTTATCCCCCCCTCCCTCCCTGGCCCCCCACCAGCACCCTCTCTTCACCTCTGCCACCACCGATGAGGGCTCCTGGCTCGCAGACGGAGGTGGGAAGGGTACTCCCGGCTCCCAACTTTCCTGGGGTAGCTGGGGAGCATCAGCTGTGAATCTTGTTTCCTTGGCTTTTCTGGTCTGGGCGGGCAAGCCCCCGGATGCCACCCTCGGCACTGACCCAGAGGGCTATAGGTTCACCTGGACAACACAGGTGATGTGGTCACTAGTCTTTCCAGGGGGTGCGCAGTGGGTGGGAAGAAGGCCAAGGAGGCCCCAGCGAGCACACCCCCTTTCAGTCTCCCTTGCCCCACGAGAGTCCTCTTTTCATTGGGTCCGTCCACTTTTTTCCTCCTGTATTGAATCCTAGCAGCTCATTCCGTGTCAAGTTCTTTGGTTTCTTGCTCTCTTTTTTGCTATAACCCGTATTCTCTTCTCCCCAGGCTGTGTGGAAACTCAGTTCGGGCTCCGGGGGCTGGTGGTGATTTCCCGAGGGGTGCTTCCTGGGAGCCCCCTTCCCCAAACCGCATGGATGGGTTTTTTTGGCACAGCAGCATCCCGCCCCCAGCTGGTCCGTCTCCTCTCGAAACGAGTGGGGGGAATCCCAAGGGGGTTCTCCTGGAGGCCTGAGGAAAACTGAGGGGGGAGGGAGGCAGGGGCCACGAGCAGGACGAAGCAGCCCACGTCTCTCCAGACTCGACGCTCTGGCCTCAGGCATCACTTCCCGAGGGTGGCGTTCGCCCAGGGGGGGAAGGTGTCCAAGTGGAACATGGGCCGGCCCCAGCTGTTGATGGCCAGGGTGATGCACAGCACGCCAATGAGGTTCATCACTACCCCTGTCCGTGCCTGGAGGAGAGAAAGACAAGACGCCGCATGGAATAAGATATTTCTGGGCTTGGGGAGGGTCCCTCTGAGAGCCATGCCTCGGGGAACCCCCCCTCGGCCCCGTCGGAGCAGCAACCGGGTTGCCTGGGGCCTCATCCCGTTTCCCCCACCCCCACCCCGCCCCGTGCAATGGTTCCCAAAGGCTTACCATGTCCGAAACGTGGAGGTGGCCGTAGGAGAAGACAATGGCGTTGGGAGGCGTCGCCACGGGGAGCATGAAGGCAAAGGAGGCGCTGAGGGTGCAGGGGATCATGATATAGAGCGGGTTGACCTCGATGGACTGCGACTGGCCGGAGGGGAGGAGAGAAAGGGAGAGGGAACCCCTTGAGATGCCTGCGAGGACCCACCAGTAGGAGGCGCTCTTCAGGACGCAACTGCCCCCCACCCTCCACTTCCTCCTGGGCTCCCAAAGTAGTTAGTTACAACTTAAAAGTAACCCAAACCAGGCACGGTGACACCACGGAAGGACCCAAGATTTCCCGCATTTGATTGCGGTGTAACGGAGTTATTCCAAAGAGGAGCTCCTTAAAAGGAACTGCGCTTGGAAGCTTGGGTTGGCCTGAGTTTTACAGGAGTGGAGGAGCGAAGGGTCGGATCCCAGCTTTACCAGTGACGCAAAGACGGGCAGGAAGAGGGTGGCGGTGGCCACGTTGCTGGTGCACTCGGTGAAGACGGCGATGACGAGGGAGAGGATGATGCCGATGGCCCAGGGGGGTACGTGGTGCAGGGGCGTCATCTGGTCCCCCAGCCACTTGGAGAGCCCTGAGGCCTGGAAAAGGGGGAAGGAGGGGGGGTTTGAGAAGGATCCCCGGAGATCATCCTTCCCTCCGTCTTAACTATTGGCTCCGGTTCTGAGTGTGTGTTTTCTCCGCCACCCCACTTCCCTTTGGGCCAATGAGGAGGAGATGCTACAATTAGCCTTTTCTGCACATCACAGGAAGGGCTCAATCAATCAATCAATCAATCAATCAATCAATCAATCAATCAATCAATCAATCAATCTTTATTTTGTGGTCTCCGACCCATTAAAGCACAGGAAGGGCTTTTTTTCTACTGGGAGGGAAAGACAGGTTAAAAAGGGGGGGGGGGCCTCAAGTGGAAGAGGAGCCCTGACCTTTGACCTTCACCAAAGAGCCTAAAACCTCCCAAATCACCCTGCCCATTGGAGGGGGATCCTCGGAGGTGTCAGCCCCAAGCCCCTTGGAGACAAGCCAGAGAAATGTTCCACACACACACACACACACACCCGCCTGACAGGCCACCGATGCCCCCCCCCATCCGGCAGGAGCCCCGTCCCGCCCTCACCCAGAACAGCCCGCCAGCCTGCATCCTTTGTGGTGCTGGTAATTTGGTAATTTCAGAAGGAACCTCCAGGAAGGGTGTGTGTGTGTGTGTGTGTGTCTCTTCCGGGTCCCTGCCCTCTGCGGGGACTCTGCGGGCTCACTCAGCGGGGAAGGCAGATGGAGCTGAGTCCTTTTGCAGCTTGCGGGGAGTGCCTCGATGCTAGACAGCCCACCAGCCCGCCAGCCTCCTTCCTTCCCTCCCGGCTAGAGGGCTGGCCAGGCCACACAAGCCCTCTTTGTCGGAGCCCCGATTCCCTCGCTGGGGCCTTCGGAGAGGGATCACAAGGGGACGCTTGTTCCACGGCAGAGCTGCGGAGCGACAGACGTCCCCGACAGGCCCGGTGCTGGTCCTTCTGCATTCAGGCTGCCCTCCAGAAACCTTGCCAGGCCCTCCAGCCTTGAAGTGAGCCGCCCCCCCTCTTCCCCACCCCCTGGCAGGCAGCAACAAAAAGTCCCTTTCCTCTCCAAAGGGAATAATTCAGGTCAGGGTCCCCTCGCCCGGGTGCAAAGAGGATGCACACGGCAGCCCTTGCCCGCCCCTGCAGGGGAAAGTGCATCTCTTGGGTGCTCAGCCCCAGAACTGCACACCTTTGGCCCCCATAGGGTGAGTCTCCCCCTGCAGCCAGGGTGGGAATGGCTGAGGCTGTCTTTTTCTCCCCCACCCCCCAAACGCTGGGCGGAGGGCACCCCCCCTGCTAGCGCCGTGTCCGGTTCTTGCCGGGCACAGCCCGGGTGGCTGTTGTCCAGTTTTCTTCAGAGCCAAAGCCTGTGGCCACCCCACTGAGCAGCTGCCAGCAGCAGTTCTGCTGTGCCTTTGGAGGTGGGGGGGGAAGGTTTCCTGGCCGACTGGATGAGGCCCAGCTCCGCCGTGACCTCAGGAAACCTTCGCTTGGTTCAGGAACCAAATCAGGCCAATCCTGAGGCCAGAACGAGCCAGAGATGGCCAACAGCCTTCGGTTGATGTCAGGGTGGCTGGGCTGAGATGCTGATGAGGTGCCTCTCTCCATGGCAGGTGGGGGGGGGGACACAGAAGATCTTCCGGCCACCCTTCCTGGGGTCCTCTCTGCCCTCTTCTTGCTCAGCAGTTCTGCCAACGGCCACCCAAGGGGCGAGGTTGCGCCACTGCAAAGGGTCCAGGGAGCAGCAAAGGCCAGCCAGCTTCCGTCCCCCCCACCCCCAGTAGGCAGCTTGGCAAAGGGGGAAAGGACGCACCTCGCTCCCGTAGGCCAAGGCAAAGCCGCCCCCCAGCAGCAGCACGATGCTCCAAGGCAGCTTCCTCTGGACCACTTTCCAGTCCAGCAGTGGGGCTGGGAAGAAGGGCTCCTTCAGCGCTGTGGGAGGGGAGAGAGAGAGAGGGGTGTGTGTGTCAGCGGACAAGAGACAGGGAGTCCGCCCAAGAAGGAGGGGGCGGTGAGACCAGAGGCCCCCGGTGTCGGGCATGGGGGTCTAATAGAGCCACCACAGGCCTCGCGTTCTGCTCCGCGAAACAACCACATGCCCCTACCACCACCACCTTGCCTTTACCTTCCTCCGCCTCTTCGGGATCCATGCCGCTCTGGCTGCAGAAGCCACACCGGGGCCGGGTGGCCGGGACGACGAAGAGCAGGAGGGCAACGAAGATGGCGACCGTGGCATCGGTCACGTACCTGGAGGGCCATATTTCGGAACGTGACCACGGAGGACGAGAGAGAGAGAGAGAGAGAGGGCGGCCGCCTCCCCAGCCTGGGAAGCGGGAGGGCTGGAAGTGGGGGAGGGGGAGGACCCCCTCCTCCCACCACCATGGGCCCCAAGACGGACCAGCTATGGGGCAGGTGATGCCCCAACATGGCTTGCAAGAGGACATCTTGGGTTTGATCCTCAGCATCATCTAAGCAAGGTGTGTGTGTGGGGGGGGGCGCCATCTGAGAAACACACTCACTCTTTGTCGTGGTTGAAGAGGATAGTGGCCCATCCGGGGATGAAGCCGGGGTCTCGGGTGAACCAGAGCAGGATTAACAAGGTGAAAACCATCAGCACGCTGAACTCGGCGAAGGAGACCGGACCCAGCTTTCTGTGCTCCTCCTTCAGCACGTTGAGGGCGGCTTTCTCCTTCTCCGTCCTTTGGGTCCCACAGCCCCACGTCTGCCGGAAGCTGAGGGTGAGGACGGAGAAAAGTTGGGCTTTGCAGCTGGCTGGGGGCTGCACACACCAAGATAACTCTCACATACACAAACACACACACTCCCAGTCAGATGGCCATTTGGCCGCGGGCAATAAAGCAGGAGGAACCGAGCAGCAGCAACGGGAGGTCTTAGCAGAGGAGCTAGAAGGGGGAAGCCTGAGTGAGGAAGAGAGGGTTTGGGGTGGAGGGTGGGCAAGAGGCTGAAGCAGAGAAACCAGAGCAAAGCAGGAAAGGAGAAGAGTAGGGTCAGGCGGGGAACGAGGGGCAGTGGCAAGGGAATGCATTCGGAAAAGCAGGGGTTCATCGTATCAGTCCCCTGCAGCCATCACCCCCCGGTTTCCCAAAAGGCAGGCCACTCAATTCTTTTGTATCAGCAAATAGGAGGCGGGTCTTTTGTGAAGCTAATGGCTCCTGATTGCTTGCTCAAGACCTAGCGACACACAAATCCTTTGCACTGTGACGGAGGTCAATTTCAACACTCTCTGGATCCCGGGAAAACCCTTGTCCTTCCCGGAGGCCGCAAGGATTTCTCGGCTGAGCTCAGAGGGAAGAAGGGAGAATTGCTGAGCAGGGCCATAGACTCGTAGAGGATGGGACCTTTGGAGAGGTGGCTTGAGGGCCCCGATCCGCTTCCAGCGGTTCAGGAAGCCGTGGGGCTTCAGTCCTGGTTCTACAATGACATGGAAAGCCTAACACCACCCTCCGAGGCCCCATAGACGTCCCAGGGGTATGAAAGCGGCCCGCTTCCCTCATTTCCAGCAGGCTGGGAAAGATTTTGTTTTTCTCCACCCATGGCCAGGAAAGGGCATTCCGTGGGGAATTCCCTCCAGAGACCGGGCGTCCCGCCCCTCCTGACTCATAGGTGGACTTTCTCCCTGAAACATTTCAGGACGTCCAGGAACTTTCTGACCTCGTGGCCTGCTGGGCAGAAGCCCCAATCCGACTTTCCTCTCTGCCAGGACATTTACGGGGTGGGGAGGGCGGGGGATCAGCGACCGCGGGAAGGACCCGGGGTATGTTTGGGTACAGGAGGAGCTGCCCTGGCCCAAGCCAAGAGGCCAAAGGGCTCCTTCCTCCCCGAGCCGTATCTCTCTCCCCCCCCCCGCCTTCACACACAGACACGGGCACACACGCACACAGGCATGCACACACACACCGAGTTCTTACTTGAAGCCCATGAAGGAAAACTGGAGCCAGAACCAAGCCAGCGCCAGCATCAGGAGCATGTTGGGGAAGGCAAAGCCGAACCACGAGGCGAAATTCAGGATGTCGCCGTTCTCTGGGAACAACCTGTAAAGAGGAGGAAGGAAGGCCATTGACCCAGCATCCCACAGTCTTCTGAGGAGGGGCGAGGTTGGGGAGGGGGAGGGCCAGCTCAGGTGTGTGTATGTGATAGGGGTGCCCAGGCCCCAAACAATTTGGAGGTGCCTATAAGGAAACCCCCCTTGCTTTTCCTGGATGGGAAGGCCCTCCAGAGAGAGAGAGGTTGCAGGAGGCACTCATCAAAGGAAGGCATGGACTGAGGATGGCCAGTGGAGAGGGGGGGGCCTCCATGGGGGCTGGGGGTGGGGTGGGGGGAACAGGAGGGATCCCGGTCCGAAAAATGGAAGCAGAGGCACCTACTGGTTTATCTGGCCTTTCAGAACGAGGTTCGGCCCCGTCCCGGTCAGGGTGGCTGTTCCGCCGATGCTGGCGGCGTAACACACGCAGAGGGTCATCCCCTTGTTGATGCGCCTCCTGGCCACTTCCCGGTCTGGCTCTTTGATCGCCTCCTCGGGGAGGTAGCCGTTGCCTGCAAAGAGGAGCGAAATCAGCCCCGCTTGGCCTCCGGCAGGAGGGGTGGGTGGCTGGGGGTTCAGCCGGAGAAGGAGAAGGGAGCGCAGGTGCAACAGGAGGGACCCAACGGGCTCAG
Source organism: Pogona vitticeps (assembly GCF_051106095.1). Taxonomy (NCBI): domain Eukaryota; kingdom Metazoa; phylum Chordata; class Lepidosauria; order Squamata; family Agamidae; genus Pogona; species Pogona vitticeps. Next base: position 25,516,604 of record NC_135789.1, on the reverse strand, counting down.
GGTCCGGCCTCTGGCCCGCCTGCCGGGGACCCCGGGCTCCTCCAGGATCAGACACTCTAAGGTAGCCTGCCTCTGAGAGGGGAGGCTCAAGCAGACCTGCTCCAGGCCCGAGAGGCTCTTACCTGCCTTTCCTTCCATCTCAATCCCAACACTGCCATGGATGTGACTGACGGGCAGGTCCTGCTCCGAGCTGTTCATCTGGTCGAGGACGGCCTGGACGATGGGGACCATCATGGCGGTGGTGGCTGTATTGCTGATCCACATGGACAGGAACGCCGTGACCCCCATGAAGCCCAGCATCAGGCTGTAACGAGAGCACAGGCAGGCTTGGAGGAAGGAGCTGCCAGCTTGGAGGGAGCTCGCCTGTGGCGAGCGGAGTTTGGCACCAAGCAACCCAGCGGGGGACTGTTGAGGGTCCTCCCACCCGGTCCATGCCGATCTCAGAAGGGGTGGGTCTCAGTCGTTGTTGGACACAGACCTGACCTCCCTACCCCTAATGCATTTGAGGTACAGCCCTAGACCACCCTTGTCTCTTTTTGATTTGAAGCAGGGGTGTGTTTACTTACAGTGCAGGCTTCACGCCGACGATCAGCAGCACCCTCAGGGCAATCCGCTTATGCAGGTTCCAGTGCTCGACAGCCACAGCCATGATCAGCCCCCCGACAAACAGCATGTTGGTGTCCTTCAGGTACTGCATACACACCTGCCAAGAGGAACAGAGGGGGGGGACTCTCACTCAGCACCCACCCAAGAGATGCTTCTGCTGTGCGTCATGGAAAGTGGCATTAGGGTTCAATAGGGGCCCTTCCAGATTTGCTCTGTCCTGGCCCTGGCCCTCCCGTGATGTTGGGGTGGGGGAGATGTTGGCATTTGACACTCATCTAGAATGCCTCTACATCTCATCCAGGGACAGCATTTGAGCAGAAGCTAGATGGCCGTCTTTCAGGGGGGCTGCAAGCCTGCCTTGTGGGGGGGGGTTTGAGATAGATGACCTTTGGGATCCCTTCCAGCTTGGCAATGGTACAATTCTGCTCTAACTACAAGAGGGTAGCCCTAATCACATTTGAGTGCACTTACAAGGAAGACCTTATCAGAATTCAACAGAATTGAGGCTGAGCTTTAGCCCAGTCTGATTGAACACTGCCTGGCTTCATCCACCCATCCACCCCTTGGTAGCATCTGGCTTCTGTTTGGACTGCCTCCTAATGCTTCTTCCTTAACTTATTTCGTTTCTGAATGCTGCCGTTGTTCTGTGCCATCCGGTGGAAATTGACTTATATTGACCCCAGCAGGGCTTTAAAGGGAACTGAGATATTTAAGGAGTGGTTTTACCAGTCCCACTCCACCTCCAGTGAGTCTTCACACTGAGTGGGGATTTGAACCCAGGCCTCCTGAGTCCTAGTCCATTACACTATCCACTAAAACCCCGCTGGGGGTCTTCTGGGTGTTCTTCTCCCCTAAATGCTTTGTCTTAACCCTGGGTTTTCCTCCGCTGCCCTGCATAGACTCCCATGAGGACGAAACACGCTCGGCTCTCTCCCTGCACCCGTGTCATACCTTTTTGGACTCCAAGATGCCAAACATGGGGAACAAGATCACAGGCAGGAGAGCGGTGATGGCCAAAGGGATCACCTCCGTGCACCAGTAGATCGCCATCAGGAGGATCACGTAGCCGCAACGGGCTTCCTGTGGGCAGGAAAAGAGGAGGCGCTCTTAGGACCAGCCCAGTTCCAGGTATGGAGAACAGGGTGCCTGCTCCTTCTCATCGCTCCAGGAGTAACTGGGAGGCGGTGGCCCATTTCCCGGGCATCTTGCCACCCCAGATCTACCTTCAGAATCTCCAAACAGCTGCAAGAAACCTGTCCTATCAGTTACCGGCCACTTCCTCCTCCTCTCCTCGGAAAAAACACACATTTTGTTTGCATGCCTGGGGATTGAGATTCTTTTCCCGGTGCCGCTCCCCATAAAGCCTCGATTTATTCCCCACCTAGTTGAATGTGGTTGAGTTGAAGCTGCTCTCAAGTCCCCCCCACCCCACCCCCCCCCACCCCCCGTGATTCAAGGTGGGGATGAAACAAGCTTAAGGTTTCGAAAGAGGAAGCTTGCCACGGACCAGCAACACCTGTTTCGGTAGCCAGGGTGGATTTTAACAGATCCCATTAATACAACACCTGAGAGGCAGAGAGGCCAAGTGGCTAGAAGGTAAATCACCTCCTTCTGACAGTCATCAGGATGAGTCCCTGCCAAGCCACCGTTAAAGGAACCACAACCTATCAGACTGTTTTAAACCTGCCGGTTGAAACCCAAGTGGTTTAGAATTACTCATACGGATGACGTTGTTTTGGGAAGTCCACTTATGATTCAGGCTGAGACATGCCCTCCTCCATTTGGGTGCCAGCAGCTTCTGCCCCCCCTGAACCGCGGTGGGGGCCCAGCCAGCTGTTTCTCAGCCCTCGCTAATCTGGGTTAGCAAACAGATTCACCAGCAGGTCCGGTTTCCCCAGGACAAACCAGGCGCTTTGCCTCTTTTGAACTGTTTGGCCCGCTGGAAAGGACATCGATTTACCGCCCGATGACGAACATTTAAAGTTCGACAACAATAACAAAAAAGGAAAAAGCGGTGTGTTCCTTGTACACAGTTTAAGAGTCTTTGATGTTTTAGCCACTTACAGGCTTGATCACAGCGAAAACACATGGCTCCCTGGGGAAAACACACAGGGAGGGCCTCCTTCGCATCTAGCAAAGTCTTTCTTCATTCAACCAGGCACCTTCCAGCTTTGAAGAATAACCATTCCCATTATCCCCAGCCAACTATGCTTTGCTATCTTGGTCCTGGAGTTACAAAGCTTGCTGGCCTGAAGCCGTGGGGTGGGTGGGGAGGGAGTGCTCAATGGGTTCTTCCTGTGGGGCCCTAGATCAGCGGTCCCCAACCTTGGGCCTCCAGATGTTCTTCGACTACAACTCCCAGAAGCCTTCACCACCACCTCTGCTGGCCAGGATTTCTGGGAGTTGAAGTCCAAGAACATCTGGAGGCCCAAGATTGGGGACCACTGCCCTAGATGAAGAGCAGTGATTCCCAATCTTGGGTCCCCAGATGTTCTTGGAGGACAACTTCCAGAAATCTTGGCCAGCACAGCTGGTAGTGAGAGCTTTCGTTTGAGAACATCTGGGGGACCCAAGTTTGGGAACCACTGATCAAGAGACACAGTGGGTCTTTCAGGTTTCGTTATAACCAGGATCTTATGATCGCAGGCCGAGGTCAAGAAAAAATGGTCATGAAAAGGCTCCTCAGAGCCTTCTCCGACCAGCAGCTTACCGCCCGACAAAATAACTGTTATATTTTTCCTTTGCGAATCCTGGAAATAGAAACTGTCAATTTGCCCAAACTATGTGGTACCCATGCAGGTTGGGGGCAGAAAAAAAAAGTCAACCCAATGAATTAATCATCCCCAGATCTCACAGGGGGTTGGGAACAATGTTAGTAGCCTGGCTGAAAATAAGGTCCTTTAATTTGAAGTCTTGCCACCTTTTATTATTGTTATTATTGTTTAGCGGCTTTTTAAATATGATGGTTGTTCATGTTATTTACTCCCGCGGTGTTCTGTTCTTTGTGAAGCTTCGCTCTGCGTATTGTACATCACCCTGCGTGCCTTATACGGAAGAGACCCGTCTATATAAAACAAATAAATATTTTACATGCCCCTTACAGTAATTGGAATGTCAAAATAAATTGCATCTTTTCAGCAACACAAGGAAATGCTTTCTTAAAGGAATGGAGCAAACAATTGATCCAAAGGTCAAGGAATTGGAGAGGTTTAGAGATTAACTGCCGTGGAAGGTGAGAAATTGAAGGAATTAGTAAAGGAGAAAGTGCCGGGGGGGTCCAAGTGAATTAGTGGCTGCTAAGACAGCACATCCATCACCCCTTGGAATCCTGGCTCAGAGGACGGAGGCTATTTTGCTGGGGTGTCTCCCCCCCCGGGGAACCATTGATGTCCATTCAGTTGGAAAATGCCACCCAGGACTGGACAGATACAGTGGCAAGAATGCAGTGGGCGAGGGGGGGTCTGAATAGCCTTTGCTCCGGGGGTCTGGCTAGGAGGGCAACTGTGCTCCTGTAGGAAAGCCAGTCCGCCCTCAGGATGTGGATCTGTGCTGAATGTGGCCCAGATCCACCTCCCTCACCCCTCACGTGCCTTGGCTGACCTGGGAGTCTTCCCTTCTTGGCTGATTGGCCAATGTCAGCGGAGGCCGGACCTGAATTCCAGCCGGTGATGCAACATCGCCGGTCCGGCACTCAATGTTCCTGTTTTCAAAATAATTGGTCTCCTTGTGTCCCAAGTCTTTCTCCCCCTTCCCTCCCTCTCCCCCCCACAAGAGGTAAGGCAGGGCCCTCTGAGCCTCAGCATCAGGACCTGTGTTCAAGGTAGGCCAGTACTCCGATCAGAGCAACCAAGGAGAAAGGACCACAGTGCATATGCAGAGCGCTTGTTTCTCCCTGTTACCTATGTCTCTTCCAGCGACAGCTCTTGAACACGGAAGCTCCACTAAGAGAACCTAGGACCTTTTTTTTTTGTTGAACTCCTCCCTTTGTTTTATAAATCCATCTCAGGGGACGGCTGTTGGAACATCCTGTGGCAAGGAGTTTCACAAACCAATCTTATGTGGTGTGGAAAAGGAAGTCCAGCCAGGGACTCCCTTGAAGAGAGGAACTTTCCTGATCATTTGGGTGTCTTTATTTATTTATTTATTTATTTTATTTATTTACGCCTTCCTGGGCTTCCTTCCTGAAATATGGTGGCCAGAATCAGCCCTGGCAATTGCTGGGGGGGGGGGAGGAAGGTTTGTTAGGGGCTGACCTCCAGCTTCATCTGCCTTCTGGGGTGTCCCAGCCTGAGGTTGGCGGGCTGCCTAACCTTGGTGAAGGGAAATCCCAGAAAGAGTCTCCGGAGGAAAAGGAAGCCAAAAGTGCCCTAGGGGGTCAGATTCAACCTTTGGGATACGATGCTGATTGCTGAGAGAGCAGGAGAGACCAAAATTGGGGGGGGGGGGGGGTTAAGAAACTTCAAGATCTCCCAGGCCCACCCCCTGGGCTCGGTAGAGACCACTAAGCAGCTCTGGGTGTCCAGGGGTCAGACCCTGAGGCATAGGTTCCTCTCCAGTTGTCTATTCCCTGCACCAGGGACTCACAGATTGACTGCCCCTGATAGGGGGGTCTCTACTGTTGGCAGAACAGTTTACTCTAGCATGACAAACTGGCTCCACGGACCCGGGAGATCCTGGCAGAGTGGCTCTCTGTTGTGCAGCTCAACTGAGGGGGATTCTGGCCTGGCTCCGGAATCAGTTTCTTAAAGAGCAGCCAGGGGTGAAAACTCGGTGGGAAAAGTTAACCGGCTCAAAGTATAGTGTAACTGCCGGTGGGAGAGGCAGCCTGGAAGTCCGGCACCAGCCACGGAGGGCCCACGGATTTCAACTGGTCGGCGGTGTGCCTCTCTTCCCCCCCCCCTCCAGGACCCCGAAGGGACCTCAATGCCTTCAAGCAGGGCCGGAGAAGAGCGATCTCCCGCTCCGCCGCCCCTCACCAGCATCCTTTGGGGGCAAAGAAAGACCGACCGAGCGCCGGGTCCGCCCCGGGTCCCTCGAAGGCGGCAGCGCCGGCCCTCCAGGGGACACCCCCCAGCGAAGCGCCGGCGCCCGCTTTTCTCGCGAAGGAAGCCGCTTCCCCGGCTCTCGGAGACCAGGAGCCCCCCCCCCCCCCAAGGTTTGACGCCCCGGGCTCCGATCCGCCGAGGACGGAAGGAGAAGCGCGGCTGCGGTCTCTCCCACCCGCCCCCCCCGGGAAGGCAGCAGAGCTGGCCCCGCCGTCTCCCCTCTGGGGGTCGGGACGATCACCCCCCTGGGTCCCGGGCCCCGGCGCGAGTGGAGGCGGGGAGAGGCTCCTACCTGGGTGGGCACCAGGAGAGGCAGCGGGAGCAAGGCGAGCGGCGCGCCGGCCAGCGTGGCGAAGCTCTTGTAGCGGAGCAGAGGGCTCAGGCAGGCCGGCCGCGAGGGAGCCATCGCGCAGCGCGACCGCGACCGCGACCGGGAGCAGCAACAGCAACAGCAGCAGCTGCAGCAGCAGCAGCAGCAGCGGCGGCGTTGGACGGGGCGGGCGGCGGGCCGCCTGGAGAAGCCTTTTAAGCCGCAGCAACGCCCCCCCCCCGGTGCGCTTGCCCCCCTCCCCGCCCTCTTCGGCCCCTCCCTCCCCCGCCCGGCTTCCCCCGCCTCTCCCCGCTCAGGCAGGCGGACAGGGAGGCAGACGGGCTGCGCTGCTCCTCTGTGGTGCCTCTGAGCACGTGCAGAGCGCCTCGGCGTCAGCGCGATCCGTCGGTCCCAGCGTCTGCTTAGGGTTAGAGCTGAGACACCCCCCTGGTGGGGCTGGGCCTGTTTTTTTTTTCCGCCCCTCCTCCCGCCCGGGCAAGGAGGAGAGAGTTCCCCCCTCTCCGAATCTTGTGCCAGGGGATTTAGGAAGAACCCCCCACTCCACCCTGAGCCTCCCCTTGTAAGAAAGCCCCCTTCTCCTTGCCGAGAACAGGGTGGTCCTTGTCCGGCACTCCAAAAACGGTCAGAGGTTGTTTGGGGATCAACTGGGGGGGGGGGCGGCCGGTGGCGCCTGGGAAGGGGCGGGTCATTCAGACCCCGGCTGGGTGGGTGATGGAGGTGGGGGGGGGGAAGACCCATAGGGACAAGGGTGGGAGGATATTTTAACTGGGGCGGGGGAAAGGGTCACAGAACGAAGAGAGGCGGCTCTCCAAGGCTGCGCTCCGGACATCTCGCGCAAAGCCGGCGCCGTCGGTGAAGGCTGCGGCCAAAGCGCACTTGAGCCGGTCTTTCGGATGCCCGGAAGCGGTGTTCCTGCCGGCTCTGCCTGCTTGGAAGGGCCACGGGGCCAGCTGGCTGATCAGATCGCCTTCCTTCCCCGTTCCCTCCCGCCCCAGAGCAGTCAGGAGTTCCCCTGCATTTTTTGGGTGGGGGCGAATGTGGGGCTGCCTGGGGCGCGTGTACCCCCCACCCCGCACCCCCAGTTGCCTGGGCTCTACCTGCTGACCTGCGCCTTGGAGAAAGCGGAGGGGGCTCACCAAGGGTAACCCACCCCCCGGGGTCCAGTGATTCCCCCTCCCCCCGTGGTAAAGGCGGTAAACTCCCCACCCCTTCGTGCTCCGGGAAAAACGAACCCCGCCTGTCAGGGACGAGTCTCGCCGTAGCTTAGCGAGGTAAAGCCCCCCCACACACACACACACCGGCCCCGTGCGCCTCCGGAGGGTGTCACCGGGAGCCCCGGGGCTACAAAAGCCAAGGCCGCTCCGCACATCCTCTCCCGGAGTCGGTGCGGGTTGCAGGCACCCCCTCTCCGAAGACAACCGCCTCATCCTTGGGCTCGGGGGTGGGGGTCAGACACGGGGGGGTGGAGGGAGGGAGAGAAAGGGCGGTCAAAGAGCGTCCAGGAGAACCGGCTTCCCCTCGCCCACACTCCCAGGGGTCAGGCCCAGGTGACAGAAGGGCGGGGGCCAGGGGCTCCCCTCCTGCTTGCCCCCATTGCCAAAGGGGCCCGCGTCTCGCCCCCAGGACCGTGCCTCCCTCCCTCCCTCCCTCCCTCGCCAAGACGCTGGGCTTCCTCTCCTGCCAGCCGCTGCCAACCCCTTGCCAGGGAGACGCGCTCCGGGTGCCATGCACGGAAGGAGGGGCCCTCGGTAAAGGGTGCGGCTCCGGCCGTTTTGCGTGTGGGGTTGCCGGGGGAGGTGGTGGTGGTGGTGGTGGTCGGACGTCGGCACGATGGAATCCAGGCACGCTGTTCTTGCAGCGGGGGCTCCCTTCCTCTCTCCCATTGTGCCAGGGTGCTGAACTGAGAACAGCCGGAGATGCGGGCACCGATAAGGGACCCATGGCGAGGGACACCACCCGGGTTCTTGGCATCCTGCCAGGCCAGAGGGCCCGGATCCAGCTGCCAAGTTTTTCTTTTAAATTTATAAAGCCCCAAATGACTTCCAGACTTTGGAACTTCCTGCCACTGGAGTCCAGACCAGCCCCATCTTTGCTGTCCTTCTGCAAGCAGCTAAAAGACGTTTCTCTTCAGGCAAGCGTTCCCTCAGTAAACCTGCTACCTGAGATGGAGTCTTCTGAATTACTGCTTTGACTGGATTTTGATTACTACTTGTGTTTTCCATTGTTGTTTTTTCCATTTCTCAGAGTGGCATTTGTGGGGTTTCCCCCCCTTTTAAAAATATTTGCATGCTTCTTGTTTTTCCGCTTTAAATATTGTCTTTTAATGAGGGAAGCTGCCTCTTCATACTCCTCATTCTTAGTTTTCAATATTCATTTTATGTAATGTAAATTACATACATTTCATGTGATGTAAACCACCCTTGTAAAATTGTTCTTAGCTTTAAATACTATTTTTTTCAAAGTTGTAAGCCGCCCTTGCTCCTTTTCAAGGAGAATGGTGAAGTATGTATAAATAAATGAATAAATGAAGGAAGGAAGGAAGGAAGGAATGAATAAATAAATAAATAAATAAATAAATAAATAAATACATACATACATACATACATAAATAAATAAATAAATAAATAAATAAATAAATAAACCGTTTCTCTTTCTTCCATTGTTTTATTCTTATGCGTAGGATTTCAGCAGTGTGGTGCTGGTGGTAAACCGTTTGGGGAATGTTTTTAGACAGAGAAGTGGCTTATCAACTCTTTAAACTTCTCTAAATGACAAATGACAAAACAGACCATCTCTTTAGAGAGCACTAAAAAACAAATCGGAGCTTTTCCTGGAGTTAAAACACCGCTCCCTCGGGGTCGACCCTGAACTGAATTTCCCCAAGGATGATGTGATGCCAGGATGGCTGAAAGGGGGCGAGGTTGGACCACAGGCGGGGGGGCGGGGCTGGGTTTCCTGACCCCCCCCCCCTCTTCATCAGACCCTTGTCCTGGCCACCCCTCCTGCCTGGCCGGTGCTGAGGGCCTGATCCACCGGCTTCTGACGCGCCCGATTGGCCGGCCTCCCAGGATCCGTTGTTACGTGACCCAGGGCGGGGGTGGGGTGGGGGCGATGGGCCGGAGAGCAACGGCTCCCGGAGCGTAGGGAGAGCAGACCGCACGCGTGGCCCCGGACGAGGTAGGGCTCCCCGGTGCTCCCCTGCCGCGGTCCCAGATCCGCCCCCCCAACATCTTGGACCAAACTGGGGGGGGCGGGGCGGGGAGAGCAGAGTTATCCCTTCCTGAGCCATACTTACAGCTACAGAAACCTCGCTTGGGGGGGGGGCTTGGCATCTCCCCCCCCCCGCTTATCTTCCTGGTCGCCCCTATTGATATAAATGGCCCTTCCCTGGGGAATCCTTAATTCCCCGAGGGTGCAAGCGAGCCCCGCCTCCGTTTATGGAACCCCGCCCCCTTTCCCTCGAGCCCCGCCCACCTTTCTGCAACCCGATTCCCTCGGACCGTTTCAGAACGGAATTCCTGCCGCCCCGATCGGGAACCCGGGCCAGACGGCTCCAGGGCCCATCTCTCCGGAAGGTCCCTCGGAGACTCAGGAGGGAGATCTGGGGGCGAGGATCCCGTCCCCCCCCCCCACCGGCCCTTGGAACTTCAGAGCACGAAGGGTGTCGCTTGGGGGGGTGCACAGCATCAGCCGAGGGCAGCATCTCCCCCCAAGAAGCCCGGAGGCCGCTACGGTGGGCACAGAGGTCGGGGGGGGGGAGCCCGTGCCAGTCGGGTGGCTCCGTGTCCGGCTGGGCTACCTCCAGGGCCCCTGGCTGGGTCTGCCCCGGCGACCTGCGGCGGAGCGGGCGCTCTTCTGCCACCGGGACGCGGCGCCAAGGCGGTCCTCTGCTGCCCTCTGGCGGCCACCCGGAGCCCCGTCGGCCCTCCGGGGCGCTGGAAGCGCTGCCCCGTCGGGTCTCCCGTGGGGAGTTGGGGAGGATCGCCGGGAAAGAAGGGAGGGCAGGCGCTGGCCTTGGGCTTTCTCGGCTCAGGCAGCCCGCTGCCTTCGGCCATCATCCACGCCTCGGGCTGCCTCAGCCCTTGGCCTCGTCTAAGTTTCGTTTTCCCCTCCCCTCCCCTCCCCTGCAGCCGGGTTGCAGAAATGAAAGTGGAAGACGGAGCGCCACTGAAGCTGGAGATGGAGGCGGCGGCGGCGGATTCGGCGGCCCTGCGGGTCTGCGGGAACTGGTAGGGCAAAGCGGAGCATGGTGGATGCCAGAGGAGGGGGGGGGGGAAGGTGCGGTTCCTGGCTGGTGGGGCTGCCCGTCTCCCCAGCTGAGCGCACGCCGTGGCAGGGGAGGGGAGCGCCGTCGGGGGAGCGCCGGGGTCTTCCTTGGCCCCCAGCGCCCCCCCCCGCACGGGGGAGGGAGCTTCCTTCCCTCTACACAGGCAGGGGCGGGATACAGCCCAGCTGGTGCCCGGCAGAGGGCTTGAACTACAAATCCCATGAGCCCCAGCCCGCATAGCTTGGAAAGCTGGTGGAACTTTTATGTTGACCCGGGTCTGAAGAACGTGTGAAAAACACCTTCCCCTCCCCTCCCCCCGCCAGCAAAGAGCCCCTTGGGGCATCTTCCAGGGATATGATTCGGGCGAGGCCCCCTCCACCCCCCCCAGAAGTGTTGCCACCCTTTCGTGCCCTCCTGGCTCAAGCTGAAGGCTGCGGCGGAGTTCTGTGGCTTTCCGAAGCTGCCTGTGGGGCCCAAAGTTGAGGGCCCCGGCCTCACCACAGAGGGAACCGTTTTTCTCCCCATCACCCAGCAAGCGGGACGTGGCGGCTGCCAACTTCTCCCTTCACGAGGCTCACTGCCAGCGCTTCCTGGCCATCTGTCCCGAGTGCGAGGAGCCGGTGGCGCTGAAGGACATGAAGGCGCACCACGGGGAAGCCCACCAGCAGGTAAGGGGCAGGTGGGGGGATCTGTGTGTCTCTCACACACGCACACAAACCACTCATTGCCAGCTGTAGTGGCTAAGCCAGCTGTTGGGGGGGGAGAGGAGAGGAAGGACTGGCTTGCCCCAGGATCGCATCTGCCCCAGTCTAGCAGCCTGGGAGAGCCACCAGCTCTCTCTTCTTCTCTCCCCCCCCTCCATCCACTTTTCCTGTGGGGTGACTGGCTGACGGCTCCCTTCCTCGCTCTGCCACCCTCTTTCTAGGTCAGGTGCCGACTCTGCCACCAGGCGATGCAACAGTACCTGCTCCAGCACCACGAGGTATGGAAGGAGCGCACTCGGGGGTGCCCTTCTGGGCATGCTCGGGCGGTGGCAGAAATAGACGCTGGAAAACCTGTTTCCTTTGGCCCCGATCTGCCTCGTTCTGCACCTCCTGGGGGGGCACCCTCATGCGCCCTCCGCACATGCTCAGGAAAGACCTTGTGCCCATGTGGGCTCTCCCAGCGGAGGTGTATGGAGGCCCAGTTGGCCCCGTGTGTGCAGGAGGTGGTGGAGGAGCTTGACCATGGCGCTTCCCACGGGCAGGACCCGCGTAGTTGTGAGCTGCCTGCTTCTTGGGGCCCAGGCGCCCTCTCCCACTCTTCCCCTCTTTGACCCTCGAGGCCGGAAGGTCTTGCCCTTGATCCTGCCACGTGGAGGGAACTGAGGCTCCTTCCTTCCGTGGCAAGGCAAGGTGGCCCAGGGCCTGCCTGGCTCCTTCACGTGGACCTTTCTCTCCCCACCCTCTGTTTCCCCCCCCCCACGCACACCCCTGCAGGCAGAGGAGTGCCCCGAGCGCCCGGTCCAGTGCCGTTTCTGTGACCTGGAGTTGCCCTTCCAGAGGCTGCAGCCCCACCTGGAGGCCTGTGGCAGCCGGACCACCTCCTGCTGGGACTGTGGCAAGTACGTCATGTACCGAACCCTGGAGGAGCACAACGCCACCTTCCACGCCAGCCACGGGCCGAAGGCCACTGGTGGTGAGTCCTGAGTCTGGGGGCGGCGTTTTTTTTCCTTCCTTCCTGGTGGCCGACATTTGAAATTGCGTTATGAACACAGTGCGAACAGGATTTTGGAGGGGAGGGCTAATAATAAATGTGGCTCTGGAAACCTGAGATGTGATCATAAAGTGGAAGCTGGGCCACCAAGATCCGGCTTACCAGTCAGAGGATACTTCAGGACAGGCGGCTCGTTTCGCCAGGTGTGTGGAGAGACCTGTATGAGCGCTATTGGCTCCAGAAAGCGAGCAGAGGACATGGCAAAGCCTGAGAGAGAGAGAGACACTCCATTCCTCTTTAGTGGAAAAACGAGTATTTTTGTTTACAAAACAAAGTTGACAACATTTTCTGCAATTCTGGCATTTCCCTTTTATTGACCACAGAGGGAACATGGTTTTCCCTACATAGATTTATACTGTATATGATTGGGATGTCCAGAGAGTATTTTTCTTCACCGTGAGCAAAACAATGCTTTATTCTCAATCTCTGAGGAGCGATGGAGCCTTTGCACAATTTATGTTTTGATACTCATTGGTTAGATTGGTATGGTTATCTGGTCTCCCACTGAAGTACTAACCCTTTCAGGGATAAATGACAGCTGTGGCAAACAACCACGGACTTGACTAGTAATGGGTGTTAATTCTAAGGACGTTGTTGGAATGACATGCACTTGACCTTAACAGCTGTGGGTCACCCGCTGGCGTGGGGCAAATGGAGGTAGGGCCAGGAGGTTCACTTTGGGAGCAGAGGCTGTGGGTCCTGATTTCAAGCTCCAAAAGGCGCAGCCCGGAAAAGAACGTCCGGCAGATGGGGTGCAAAGGAGTCGGGCAGGGTGACTCTATTCAAGGATGGGAGGGCTGCTGTGCCCCTTACCTGCTCCAGGCTGGCCTTCCAAGAAAGCTGGCCTGTTTCCGCTTCCTCTGGGATGTTAAGCGAGGGCATTCCAAATGCTAGCATTGCCAGTCCTGTCTCCAGGCCCCAGTATATGCCCTGCACCAGAGAATGGATAGAAAAGAGGGGCAGTGTGGCTGGCGAGCTGCTTCTCCCTCTCCTGGCCCTGGGGGGGAGGGACAGTTGCCAGGGTTGGGGGGTCTGTCTGGATTCCTGACAGTGCTGCCCCCCCCCCCGCACCTTCCAGGTGCCTCTCCCTCTCTTTCCGCAGAGCCCAAAGACAACATCTGCGAGCTGTGCAAGGGCCAGTTTTCAGATGAGCAGTACCTCCAACACCTGGTAAGGATCCTACCTGCGGCCCCATACCCCCCCCCTTCCCCCCTGAAGATGGTTCTTTCTTGCTCTGTTTGGGGGCAGCACCTCTGGGGAAGGGATGGATGGTGCGACTTGTCTCGCACCCCACTGGAGAGGGAGCGGAGTGGGGTAGCCAATCTGTTTTTCTTGGTTGGGGAGGGGGGATGTCTTCTCCCTCCCTCCCAGCCGTCTTAACCTTCCACCCTGCTTCCCCCACTTTCTCCTCCACAGAACGAGTGCGCCCCACTCCCCCAGCTCCTGGGGCTGCTTAGCCCAGGATCCCCTACTGAGCAGGACTCTAAGGCAGAGGAGAAGGCCGTCCGCCCCAGGAGCCAGGGGAGGGGGGCGCCTTCTCTCCTCGGGAAGCCCTCCCTGAAGCCCCCCAAGGGGAAGAGGGTCCACAGCCGGCTGGCATTCACCGCCCTTGACCCCCAAGTCCTGGAGGAGTCCGGCCACAGGGAGGACCCCGCCTACGACCAGCTGGCCGCCTGCAACGGGTGCAACATCCTCCTGCCGTCCCCCACCCTCGAGAAGCATGAGGTGAGCTGGAGGGGAGGCCACGGGGCTGGGCTTTGGTCTTGGGGGGGGGGGGGAGAGACAGGATCCAGCCTGCCTTTCCAAACAGGGGGGATCAAGGGAGGCCCCGTTGAGGAGACTCAGGGAGGGTGTGTGTGTGTGTGTGTTTTTTCCGTCTTGACATCGGCGGATTTCTCTCCGGTACCTGGAATCAGGATGAGAACCAAACCCCACCTTTGCATCTTGACTAACTATTGCAAGGAAGCCAAAAGGCTTTTTTCTTCTTGTGGGGGGAGGAAAGAGGGGCTTTCTCATATGACCCCCCCATGAGGAAGGAAAGGAAGAGAGGCCCATGGCGGGAGACGAACTTGTGGGTTTGACAAAAGGTGCCCTCAAGAAAGCTCTAGAGGTTTTAGGGCCCTGTTGCTCAGCCGGGGGGGGGGGGCACACGTCTGCGGGGGGGGGGGTGCGCTAAGGCTCCCTCCCACCTTCCTCGTTCCTTTCTTGTTTCAGAGAAAGTGTCGCCAGAGGAAGGCGGCTTCCGGGCAGGCCCTGCGTAGGAGCCCTCGTCTCTCGGGAAGAGGAGGTACCTAGATATTTTTTTGGGGGGGGGGCTCAGCCGCCCCGGTCCCTGCCTCCCTCCCCCCTTTCCACAGAGCCCCTCCCCACTCATCCCTTCTCCGAGGCAGCCTCCACTGCTGGGGGGTGTGGGTGGCGCAGGGGTGAAAGAAGGTGGGACGTCCCCTCCGTGAAGCAGACAGAGATGTTTGCCTCTCCTGCAAATGCTGTTAGAGAGCTGATACCCCCCCCCCCATTTGTTCCACTTGTCTTACAGAGTCTGCCGGGCAGCACAGCCCCTCCAAAGAAGCACACGGCCAGCTGTGATGCCTCCCAGGACACTCCCCCCCATCCCAAGCTGCCCCTTGCCTTTTTCCCTGGGCCGGATCCAGTCCGGTGCTTGGCAACATCCAGACTGATTGAAAGTTAAAAAAAAGAAGCTACCTTTGCAGCCAAATTGAGCCTAAGTGGATATTCTGGGATTTAGGGGGTGGGTGAGGAAGAGAGAGTTCGGGGTCGCCTTCCCCCCTCCTCCCCGGTTGTGTACGAAGGGGGTTCTTGGGGTGGAGTGGAGCCGTGGGATTGGGGGGGAGGAGGAGAACAGGGCTCCATTCTACCCCTTCCTTTCTGGAGGAAGAAGAGGGAAAACCAGAGAAAGAGAGGAAAAGAGCAGCTAAACAGAGACCCCTCTGTTGTGGGGGGGGGGCTCTGCATTAACCTGGAGAAGACATGGAGGGGCCCCATGGGGAAAGAAAAAGGGGCCAAGAAGAAGACATGGATGTAGTTGGTCTACATCCTGAACGGTCGCTGACAAAGCAAAGACGGGAACCCTTCATCCTCGCAAGAGCGGTTGCCTTTGATAAGCTGCAGCGGTCCTTTGTTCTGGACGTCCCCCGTGGGAGTCTGGGGGGGGGGGCTGGAGAACCTGGTTCCTGCAGGCGGGATATGGAAGACAGAAGGTAGGGGTTGCTTCCTGAGGGATGGATCTGGCTGGTGGGCGACGTGCCCTCTTAAGCGGCGTGGCTGGATCGGGGCTGCCCGTTGCCTCTGGTGGCGGCTGGAACCCTGTGTGTGCCTCTTAAAAAAAATCCAATTTCTTTCCAGTGTTCAAACTGTTCATATTTAACTTGAGATATAAATTTTGGATAATCCAACGAGAGGGTGGAAGGGGGGGGGAATTCTCACATACCTGTACCATATTCTTAACGTCTCAATAGTATAAGGGTGTAGTTTTGAGTTATTTGGAAGGCTTCGTAATAGTTTATCAGTTGTATTATATGCAATCCTCCCTTTATGCGTTGACCATTCTTTAAAACCACTATTTATGAACTTTAATTTCTTCTCCATTCGTGCAAAAAAAAATTTATCCAAACTTTTTTGGCATTTTTTGTTTAAATTTCAAGCTGTTGCAGCATATTTTAAAAATAAAAAATTTGGTAGGATATGCACTTTGACTGATGTTTTTCTTTCTAACATGAAATTTCATTCAATTCCTTCCCCGCCCCCTTTTATACTTCTTTATAATTTCTATCTTGTCAGAACCTGGTAAGTGTAACTGACTCCCCCCAAGATTCAGACAAGGAGAACAAAATCTATGATTCATCATAGCTGACGTGATTCCCAGTAAAGGGTTAATCCCAGAATGAAATCGGACATCCAGCAACAAGCAATTGCTTGGGTGTCTTGATGCAAGAGTCTTTGTTGTTATAATACGTAATTCCAGGCAACTGGAATTTGTTAATTCTGTGCAAGTTCTGTTTACATTATAGCTAAGTTCCATACTAAGCAGATCCAAAAAAAAAAAAAGCACCGTGTCATGCCGCTGCTGAAGTTCCCATTCCTCCCATAACGTTCCCGCTGTTTCCACATTGGTTTCGATTCCTACGAGGGGTTCCTGTTCCAACTGAGCCTTTTCCAAAATGTGGGGTTTCTCCCTTTAGAGCCCCTCTGGATTTCCTTACCCCCGGGGGGGGTGTCCTCTTGACAGATGCGGTTGTGGGACAACTGAGCAACTGGATGGGGAAACCTGGACTCGTGGGGGGGGGAGGACCTGGGCTTGGGGAGGGCCGCGCCGGCCTTTTCTTGCTGGCATCATTACGTACCCCCTCCCCACTTTCCAGTATCCCCGGATCCCTTCAGTGGATTCTCTTCCTTGAGGGCACCTCGTTGTGGGAACTGGGGGGGGGGACACACGGGGACCTGAGATGCATGTTTCCCCCTACGCTGAAGGCTCGGGGGGGGGGGACAAAGCAGGGGCGCGCACGACAATTAGGTGACTTTTCTCCCTGGAAGTTGGCGACAGCCGGGGGGGGAGGGTCAGAGGGGCTGTGAAGAAGGACGGCTGGAACTCCCAGTCTGAACTGTTCAACATGAGTGTATCCAAATCTTAGGTGCCCCTCCCCAGTTTTCCTCCCCTTGGTATCCTTTGTCAACACCTTTGTGTGTGTGTGTCGTTTTTAAATAAATATTTCAACCTAACTCGGGGGGGGGGGACTCCTATTTTGAATGATGGAATCCAGGTGCTTCTCACCTGGGGTGTCACATCCTTGACTGCTGTGTGGACCCCCCCCAACTAGCCTTCCCCTAGTCCCCCCTCAAGAGTGGGCCATGCTCGCTCGGTTGAACGTGTCCCGTCTCTGGCGGCACTTATCTAAGCTCCTCTTCATTTCTAAGGGACTTTGCCTGGCGTTCTATGTGGCCCTTGTTGTGGAGCTAATTGCCACGGGGCCACAAGAACGTGGTGGCCATGTCTCTAACCCCTATGACCTCTTCATGAGAGGGCTGCTATGGACCTTCGGTTGGGCGAGGTACCAAAGGTCAAGGTGTCTTTCCTATATCATTTCCAGGGCCTGGGAAGATCTCAGTTCACAAGCTGGCACGAGCAGGCACTTTGCACATGCTCAGGGGGAGTAGATTGTTGAGGAGAGTCTTGCCTAGAAAATGTTGGTGGAGCTAACACAATGTTGTTACAGTTTAAAACACATAATTTAAAGAAAAGCAGCCTGCCTTGGCTGGCAAGACACAGGGACCGATGGTAGTGGTGGGTGTTCCATAATCCAGAAGTGGCACCAGTTCCACATCCACATCCACATCCACATCCCCCCCCCCCCACACACACACACACCAGCCTCTCGGGCCTCTGCCCCATCGGCCCTGTCTTGGCACGGTGTGAGTTGTTGATTGAAAGAGCAATTTTGGCAGGGAGAGCGCTTGTGATTAAAAAAAATGCTCCCGCATGGCGAGATCCCTGCGCTAATCAGCAGCACGCCTGGGGGTGGTTCCAAGGATTCGCAGGGGAGGGAGGTGGGTGGCTGATCCCGTGGGACTGGCTGGTTCTTTAGGGGGAGGGCACGCAGAGGGGAAAACCTTTCCGGACACCAACCTCAGACCCTCTCTTTGGCCCAGAGCGACTCCTGCCACGGCTCCTTCCACCCGTGGGCAAGGAGAAGCGATTGGTGTCGGACGGCCGACTTCACAGCCTTACGGAGGAGCACCTGTTTTCTGGGAGCCCTTGTGGCAGCAGACAGAGGAGGACGTCTGAGAAATCTGGGGGGAAGGTAAGAAGGGGCAGCCCTTTTTTGGGGGGGTGGAATGGCACCCACACCGCTTATAAGGAGGACCACCAAAACAAGTTGGCTGGTGGCAGCTGCGTTCAACCCCTTCAGCCGGTTGAAGCCTCTGACCAGCTCGGTGAGGAACAGGTTTCTAAAACTAAGGCTTTGCCGTGCATTGGAAGGAGTGCGGCTTTGTAGGTCTCAAATGGGCTTGGCTTCCAGGTGACACAGGGCTCTGAGTGGTTGGCCTGCTTCAGGGTGTCCCCCACAACTTTGCTCCCAAGGTTGGGCAGCGAGATGGGAACAGGATTTCAAACAAGCAGGGTGGGCTGTCAAGGTTCTCCGTGGTTCCCCTGCCCGGTTGCTGTTTGGGGCCCATGAAGAGGGCCTTTGAGGGAGCCGGGGGGGGGGCTCTGCCCCAAGCCCGGCAGGGGGTGCAACAGCAGCCCCCCCCCCCCAGATGCTGTGTTTTCCTTTCTCTCCTTCCCGGACCAAGGAGCTTGGGAGCTGCCACAAACATCCCCCTCCCCCCGGGTCACCTTTACGGCCAACAAGTTCCATTTGGTGTCCGTATTTCACAAGTGACGGCCTTCACAAAAGCCGACACCACGTGAAACGTGATAAGTCCTTAAGAGGTCACAAAAGCCACCTTATGTGTTTTTTTTTTCCCTGCCACAGCCTAAAGCAACTCATAATCCCCTCCATGTCCCAAAAGCCGTCCATTCCACCCCCACCGGTCCTCACTTCGTGAATGTCTCGCTCTGCACTTGCTGAGGGACCCCCCTTTTTCTCACCTCGCCCCAAAATCGCAGGAGGCCTGTTCATCATTTGGAGGAACACGAGGGACCTTTTCACCCGACCTGCTGAGGGCCCTTCTCCCCTCCGGGCCTCCGAAGGGATATGGCCCGGAAGATGAGCCTGGACCAGCTGGAGGACCAGCTGCTTTGCCCCATCTGCCTGGAGGTCTTCCGGGAGCCCCTGATGCTGCGGTGCGGCCACTCCTACTGCAAGACCTGCGTCCTCTCGCTCTCGGGCGACCCGGAGCAGCCTTTCCTTTGCCCCGTCTGCCGCAAGACGGTGGACAGCGGCAGCTCGCCACCCAACGTCACCTTGGCCCGCATCGTGGAGGCCCTGCAGACGGCGGGGGGCGACGACCCCGGCGAGGAGTCCTGCCCCGACCACCGCAACCCCCTCAGCCTCTTCTGCGAGCAGGACCGGGCGGTGATCTGCGGGCTGTGCGGCTCCATCGGCTCTCACCAGCACCACAAGGTCACCCCGGTCTCCACCGTCTACAGCCGGATGAAGGCAGGTGGGGTGGGCGAGCGGCTCTCCAGGCGGCGGGGCTGGGCGGGTGCGCGGGGGTCCTCCCGGGCAGAGGGAAACAGAAGGTAGGCGACTGGCCCACTTCTGGACCTGGGGAGCAGGCGGGGGGGGGGGAACCAGGTCTCCCTCTGGGGCAAACCCTGCAGCCAAAGCCCAGCAAATCAAGGGGTTTAAGCAGGTGCTTCCCAGGAAGCTCCCCAAAATAGGACCGGACGGCAATGGGACCGGTCAAGCCCAATCACCACGAGCTGGAGTTTGGCCACTGGAGTCCCCGGCCGTTCTTCTGCACCTGTTGAATGGCGCTGGGTGGGCAGGCCCACTGGCTTGATCACCCAAAGAGAGTGTGTAGAGGTTTGGGGGGGCAACCTCCCTGCCTCCTGCAACCCCCCCACCCCCACCCCATGACCCCCTTCTGCCCAGGACCAACTCCTCGGGCTGTGAAGAACTAGCCCACCTCTCGGGCTGGGTTGGGGGGTTGTTGCCACGTTGGGGTCCCCGAGGCCAGCTTTTCTCCAAGGGGGACCTTCTGAGGAGCACGGCTAAGAGCCGGGGAAGCGAGGGCCAAACCCGGAGTATCCCCTCCAGGGGGTGTTGTGTACGTGCGTGCTTGGGGGTGGAAGCACGTGATAAGGTCTCCGTCATCAAGGGCAGCGAGGGGGCAAAGCCAGAGGAACTTGTGAGAGGAGGCAAAACCCCGCCTGCGGCCTGGGTACCTGGCGCTGGCTGGGACGAGAGATAAAGCCAGAGAAACACACCGGCCTCGCCTGCTTGTTCACAGGGCGGTGCAGCCAAATCCGGGAAAGGAAAAACGTGTGTTGTTCCTGCGGTTATTTGGAAATTGCACACACCCTGGTCGTAGGGTCCGACCCATCTCCCCTTCCCCTCCAATCCCTGGACGGAGCAGACAAAACAGACCTGGAGGATGATCAGTCCTGCTGGTTCCCTTTCTGCCTCCTCCCTCCACCTGGCAGGCGTTTCTAAGCTCTCCGCCAGGTCCTGACCTGCTAGATCTCTCTGCTGCAGGGTGGGTGGCTCCTTTTCCTCCTTGCCCCAGCAGGCTTTTCAGTTTCGAGAGCTGTTCCAGCCAGGATGGGATCGGGTGTGTGTGTGTGTGTGTGGAGGTGGGCCCACACTTGGTCCTGACGGAGGGAATCACTTTCCCCTTCCTCAGGAGGAGCTATCCACCTGGGTGACGGAGGTGCAGCGCCAGAAGAGAGCCCTGGATGAGCACGCTAGCAAGCTGGTGAACAACCAGACGCGCATCATGGTGAGTCGAGGCAGGCGGTCCCTGGAGATGCCTGGGACGTGCCTGCCTTCTCTGCTCCACCCCCCCTTCACAATCCTTCACCCAGTTTGGGCACGGTGGCCAAGCTGGGCAATGGGGTGGGGGGGGTCAGACTCAGGACTGGAGAAAAAGGGGACCCGGCTTCCCTTCCCTTCCTGAGTGAGAGACCTCAAGGCTGCAGAACAAAGCAAACCAGACAGAAATTTCCCAGGTTTGGAAATGCATGCTGGCACTTTTTGGGTTGCATTTCCAAACCCCACCAGAGAGCCGGAAGCGAAACCTTCGGTCGGATAACCTCCAGTTCCATTTGGTGCAAGACGCCGAGGCTTTTCCCCTCCAGCATTTGCGCCGGGCAGAATCCGCAGGGGTTAACGGCGAAACCTAAGAGGTGCCACTGCAGGGGTTTGGGGGGGGGGATGGGACCGAAGGATACACACGCCTTAGGAAGCACAACTCAAGAGAAGTCCCTGCAAGGTGATCGGCGCTTTGCAAAGCCACAACACACACACACACACACACACCCTTTCAAAGCTCTGTCAATATTGGCCTTCTTGGATCGTGGGCTCCGAGCCAGCGGTTTTCTAAGAAAGGTTGGGTCTCGCTGTCAAGGACGGAGGGTCACAGATGCTCCTGGCGCCAACCTGGCCGCCAGGCTTCTCCAGCCACCTCCTGGGGGCGCTGAAGGGGGTTTGTCCCCCAGAAGGCAGCCTCTTCTGCCACCCCTTCCCAGAGCTAGACCTTCGTAGGCCTGATGCTCACCACAATGGCACACCACCCCTCTCCCGCCCGTTGCCAGAACGAGTCCGACGTCTTCAAGTGGGTGGTTCGGAAGGAGTTCCAGCAGCTCCACCGGTACATCGACGAGGAGAAGGCCCGCTTCCTGGCGCAGATCGAGAGGGAGGTGGCCCGCCTGGTGGCTTCCATCGAGGCCCAGCTGAGCCAGACGGCAGACACCCTCCAGAAGATGAAGGCGCTGGGGGACTCCTTGGAGGCACTCAACAATGAGGGACAGCTGGGCTTCATCAGGGTAGGTCAGAGTCGTGGCTTCCACATAGGGATAGGGGGTCTGCTTGCCTTCTGGAGCCCCATCAACCCCAGTTTCTTTCTTCTGTTTTTCAGAAATATGGATCACTTCCATCCAGGTATGTAGAGAAAGAGAGAGAGAGATACCCTTATGGGGTGGGGACTCTTTCCGTGCGGAAGTCTTGAGAAGATCTCCAGCCACAGGCCAAGGAGGAGCAGGATTCGGCCAGACGTGTTTCCCTCTGAATCTCCCCAAGACTCTGATGGACAGAGTGGCCTGTCATCCATCTGCCCAGCGAAATACAGTGGTGCCTTGCTAGACAGTTACCCCGCACGACAGTATTTTCCGCTAGACATTGACTTTTTGCGACCACTATAGCTATTCACAAAACAGTGATTCCTATGGAAGAATTTCGCTGGACAATGTTTGGTCCCTGCTTCGCAAACCAATTTTCGCTAGCCAACGATTTTGACAGCTCCCTTCGCACTTGCAAAATGTGTGTTTTCGGGACCTAAGCTTCACAAAACAGCGATTTAAACAGCTGATTGGCAGTTCGCAAAGCGGCTTTCCTATGGCCGATCTTCGCTAGACAACATTGGAACGCATTAAACAGGTTTCAATGCATTCCAATGTGGAAATGTTTTCGCTAGACGACGATTTCGCTAAACAGGTATTTCAGTGGAATGGATTGTTATCGTCTAGCGAGGCACCACTGTACACTTCTTTCTCAGTGGACTCCCTCGCAACAGCCTCAGAAAAGCACAACAGAATCACAATCTGTGAAAATGACACACCCTGCCACGTCCATGTGCAATCACCAGCCAGTTTCTCTGGGTTGTGTGTGTGTGTGTGTGTGTGTGTGTGTGTGTGTGTGAGAGAGAGAGAGAGAGAGAGAGAGAGAGAGAGCAGCCAGTAAGCTCACATTTCCTTTGTGCCAGTGTAAAGGGAGGGAGTGGGGTTCTTGGGTTATTAAGGACCCGGTGGCTCAAAGGCAGGGCTTCTGAAGCCTGCTCTAAACCTTTAAACCCCCCCCCTGTGGATCGGGGCCACACAGTAAACAATGCTCCCCTTATGCAAGCGGTCTTCATCTCGGGAGAACCACGATGGGACCTGACGTTTTTTTCCCTCCCCCTCCCCAGGTCTGATTTCGCCAGCCACCCCCCAGCCGAAGGAGGCGCCTTCAGCCCCGTCTCGTTCAAGCCCAACTTCCACCCGGACGACATCCAGATGCTGGTGTGGAAGCGTCTCCTGCGCAAGGTCCTCCCAGGTACACCCGGGGGGCGGCGGCCCTTGGCTGGGGGGGGCAGACTCCCCCAAGGGACCGGGACAAGCAGCTGGGTCTGCCCAAACACCGGCAATCTTTGCCCACGTTTTTGGGGAAGGCACGGGTTGCCCCAGAGGGCAGGGGTGGGGATGGGAGAGTGTGGAGCCACCCAAAGGGTTTGGGGTGGGGAGGGAATCCTTGACAGCTAAGGGGGCACTGCCCCACGGAACCTCTGGCCTTTCTCTTTCCCTGGGTCCTGGGAACAGGATCCTCAGAGCCAGGGGGGCGGTGGGTGGGTGGAGACGGGTCCCCATGCCAGGCCGGGCACTGGAAGGGCATGTTCCCGGAAGAAGGCTGGAAGGGCCACTCCTCGTGCCTGACACACAGATCCCCTCCTCTTCCTCCTCCTCCTGGCAGCCCCCGAGATGCTGAAGCTCAACCCGGCCAGCGCCCACCCGCTGCTGGAGCTCTCCAAGGGCAACACGGTGGTGAACTGCGGCCTCTTCTTCCAGCGCCGGGGGAGCAACCCGGAGCGCTTCGACGACAGCAACTGCGTGGCCGCCTCCAAGGGCTTCTCGTGGGGGAAGCACTACTGGGAGGTCATCGTGGGGGCCAAGAGCCGCTGGCGCCTGGGCGTGATGAAGGCCACCGTCAGCCGCAAAGGGAAGCTGCCCAAGAGCCCCGAGCAGGGCGTCTGGCTGATCGGCCTGAAGGAGGGCAAGCTCTACGAGGCGTTCGCCAGCCCCCGGGTGGCCCTGCCGCTGACCACCCGCCCCCAGCGGATCGGGGTCTTCCTGCACTACGAGAAGGGGGAGCTGACCTTCTACAACGCCGACAGTCCCGACGAGCTAGTGCCCCTCTACACCTTCCAGGCCGAATTCCAGGGCAAGCTCTACCCAGTGCTGGACATGTGCTGGCCGGAGCGGGGGGCCAACACCCTGCCCCTCATCCTGCCCACCCCCAAGATGCTGCAGGGCCGGGACGACGGCCAGGGCGGGGAAGGTGGTGACGGCTCACCTGGTGCCCAGGAGCCTACCAAGTTGTAAGGGCACCGGGCTGCCGAGATGCCGGGCAGGTGGATCCGTTTCCACCCCTAAGAGGCTCATTCTCGGAGTTTCTTGGCCCCGGCCACCACTTGGCCCAGGGAAGCCTTCTTAGTCTGAATGGCCCTTTTCTCTCTGGACTGAAACAGACTAGGAAGCAATGGCAGATAGCTAGCCCGTTATTAGAAGCGGAGTTCCTTAACGGCTGAAAGACATCTGGTTGTCACAGGAGGGAGTTTCACAAGCACACTGTGGTTTGCTTATTAGGAGCTCTGCTTTAAAAAGGCTTAATTGCTTTTTTGAGAGCACCCTCTGGTGCTCCATTTGAACACTGCAGCTTAGTAAGCACTGCAGATTAAAACATCTCATTTCCTGAAAAAAGGTGGGTGAATTTGGACAATTCAGCTTACTGACCAATGTGGGTTAATAGGACTAAATCTTTTTTTTACAATGCCCTCTGATGGCAAGCCTGCGCCTACCTGTCCATTAAAAGATCTTTTTCTTAAATGGCACCAGGGCTACCTGATTCGTTACATTAGGCAAATTGTTAGATTCAACCACCAGATGGCACCTTGATCCATAGGATTCGAAAGGGCTTCTGTAAAAGAGTCTTTTTAAAAAAGTCAGCATTCAGTAAGATGTTGTGACAAGTTGCCCATTGACGTTATGCATATTGTGAGATGGGCTAAATAACTAATGAGCAATCAGGTAATAAGGCTCACCGCTTAAGGCTCACCATTATCCGCATTTGGCATTTAAACCATGCTGCTAGGCATGGAAATTATAAAGGAGGCACTGTCTTATTTCGAGATTTTATGGGCGCATTGAGTCATTACTCTCTGAGACATGAGATATTGGCGCTTTGTAGGCTCAAGAACCACGCCCAGGCCAAGGAAGTAAAATAGTTCAAGTTGAAGAAATACCAGGAGCTGCCCAAATTACACAACAAGAATTTGCTCCATGAAGACATGGCCCTTTTACGGTAGAAAACACTGTCTACAGAACATAAGATTCCCAGAAATATGTCCTGTATTCCTGGGGATAAATAAAACAAACAAACAAAAGAAAAACAGAAGTTTTTACAAGTTCTGGAACCTTTGCCAGAAAACTATTTAATGTTGTGACCGAAGTAATCCAAATTCTGGACTTTAAAACAGTGGGTGTCTTCAAGATACGGGCAAGCTCCAAATATGGAATAGGCATCCTTCAGTCTCAAGAGACTATGATATCGTGCTCTGCATGGAGGACTCGGTATAGTGATAAAGCAAAGAAATAGTTTAGCGCTAGGCCACTAGCAGACAAGATGTAACTTTTGGTAAGCCTCGTGATGTTCTCTCACCAAGGGACAGAAAAGGAAGCAGAAAATGCATTTTATAAGAAATCTGTGCCCGTGGGGATAAAGGCAACAGGCAGATGGATGCCCCAAGTATTTTCCTCCCCGGCTCTCCTCTAGATCTACATGTAGATTGTTACTCTTTGGCCTCCTCCTTTCTCTGAGGTTGCTTCCTGCTCCTGGCTTAAGAAAAACAGAAATAGCTGTGCCAGCTGAACTGTATCCATAGAAGCCAACTCCAGGGGCTTCTCGATCTACATTAAGGGTGCTTTTGTCTTCCTGCACTGCCCATAAGTGGAATTCCCTCGAATACCATAAAACAAGGTGTGTGTGTGTGTTCCTTTTGGGCGATCCTGCCTCCCAGACTGATCGCTTCTCTTCTGTCGTCACAAGGTCTGCACTTAGCCCTGCTCGCCCGCAAGACAAATAACGGCAACATCACTTTAAAGAGGTGTGTGTCTCTGTGTGTGGCCCCCTTTTTCTGAGGACCAAACAAGGGTGAGAAGCAGCACCCCAACGGCCGACCCTCTGTTGCACCTTGGTGTTCATGAAGAACAACGAGGTGGGTGGGTAGGATGATGCTGGTCCCAGGAAACTTGGCCAAAAGCAGCTCCCTGTTTCGAGAGACCCATCAGGGAAGCAGCCTGTCTCATCTCTCCTGCAGAATCCAGATTATCTCCGTGGCCCGTGCAAGCTCGTCCCCCTGTCTTTTTTTTTGTTTTCCTTCCTCCTTTTGAGTGTCCAAACGTAAGCTGGCAAAAATAAAACTAAACAAAATGGAGGCCTCGAGTCCAGTCCCTCTTCTATCCCCCCCCCAACACTTCTCCAAAGATGTGCCGGCTCAGATCTGAGTTATTTTAACAGCCAAAGCCACTTGAAACCCTCATCACACCCTCCGCCCCAAAACACACAAGTTCTGTTCATTCCGCCCGAGACGGACCCTCCAATCTTTCCACCGACCTTAAGAGGACGCTTGGGTTTCTGGACGACATAGCCCAGAATCCCCAGCCAACAGCCTCGTCGACGGCGCTAACCTTTCCCCCATCGTCTGACTGGTTCTGTGCCAGAGATGGAGATTTCTCTGACCCTTCCAAAGGGGGGTGTGGGGGTGTAAAGCAGGGCACGGGGGCAGCTTTCTCTTGGCGCTTCCACACGCACACCCGACGCCCGGCTGGGACTCAGCACCAGCTTGAAGCCAGAGGGTGCTGGCTGGCTGGCACCTTTGGCCTTCCTGAGTATTCCCCCCCCCCTTTCCTCCTTTAAATTTCTGGTATGGAAGGATGATTGGGGGCAGGGGAGGGAAGACATTTGTTCTTCCAGCGCTGAGTTTGTCTTGGCAGGAGCCAGGAGACGCAGCCTCCCAACGTGATGGTGGTTGTTTCGTGGCCAGGTTGTTTAATGAAAAGGGGTTCTGTCTCTCCCCTCCAAGGCTTAATGCTGAATGTTTTCCTTCTTAATACACTGTTCACTTCATTATTAGCTGAAAGAAGCTCTTTTAAACCGTTTTTCCAAAAAAAGGGCAAAAAAATCTCTCTCCCCCCCCTCTCCTTTCCCTCTTTTTCTTATTTTTCCAAAAAAAAGACACAAAAGTCTCTTCATGCCACTGGAGCGGTGGCGGGCAGCAGGAACGTTTTTGGGACCTGCAAAGTCCTGCGGACAGGAAGTGAGAAGCAGGAGGGTTGCAATCCACCCAGTCAAGGCTTTATTCATCAGGGAGATGGAACAGGGGGTACCCAGGACCGCGGGCTGGTTTGCAGCTGGCTGCCTGGCTCCCAAACCTGGCCAGGCTTGCCCCCTTTTGTTCCGGATGTTGCTGCTGCAGTGGGATGAGGTGTGCTTTTGAGGAGGACGCTGAGAAGATTGCCCACTTTCTTCCTTGGTCTTTCGGTGTTTGCTCTTTCTGATCCTGCAGGAAATCCTGCGCGCTTCACCAGCGTTACTCACCTCCATGCGGTGTGTGCCGTTAGAGAGAAGTCATTCTGGCATTTGCAACAGAGATTGAAAAGTCACTTTAAAAAAAAAAAAAAGTCATCAGTTACACTTATTTTGATAACTATGCTAGTCCATTGTCTGCTGCAGAGAAACCAGCGAAGAATCCTACATGTAAAAACTCACAAGTCTTATTGG
Source organism: Pogona vitticeps (assembly GCF_051106095.1). Taxonomy (NCBI): domain Eukaryota; kingdom Metazoa; phylum Chordata; class Lepidosauria; order Squamata; family Agamidae; genus Pogona; species Pogona vitticeps. The sequence goes on along the minus strand of NC_135789.1, from coordinate 25,489,388 downwards.
GCATAAACTTTTGCAGTATACATACCAATACGCAAACAGCTGCTACGGTTCATGGCACCCTGTGATAAGCAGAACTTGGCAGTTCTTAATGGAGAGGTTATGGATATATTCGACAAGCAGAAGGTATAATGTTCCTCACTGACAACTGCGAAGGCTACTTGATAAAGCCAATGAAACAAGCAATGAACACGATCTAAAAACGAATGTTAAGAAAACCAAGTTCACAGCAATCAGTTAAAAAAAAAAATCAAGCAGGCACCAAATGAAAGGTTGACATGCACTGGGAAGGAGAAATACATTTGCATTTGGCTGAGTGAAGTTTGGGAACTTCAGGCTCAAGATGCTCCAGATATGCTTGCGTTAGAGGGCAAGCATAATTTGCAAACTAACAAAAACCCTCCAAAGGTATCTTGGAGAATGTGCATTGTCTGGGGCGAACTCTTCACAGTTCTGCTCTGTGGCCTGCAATTCTGGACTTCAACAACAAGCCAGAATTCATAAGCACACAACAAACCATGGCTTCTAAATCGTGGCTTATGACTGGTGAACGAACCATGGTTTGTTGGGGAGGCTTATTGTTACTGGCAAGCTTGATCAATTCGGGCCTCGGCATTCTGTGCATGTGACGGAAAAGGGGGCCGGGAGACAGGGAGGGAGAGAAGCGTTGCTATTTTGCAGGTAAAAATGGACTGGGGGGGGCAACCACTGTGTCATTCTGCTGCAGCAAGAAGAGCAAAATCCTGTAAGTGCTCCTGATACAAACAAATTGATTAAGACATAAGGTTTCAAAGGCTCCGATTCTGCTCCTTTTGGATGCATGGAAGAAATCAAGCTGAAGCGGAGGTGGAGAAACCCCTTTCTCGTATTTCCACGAAGCGATCTCAGTCCTGTTCACCCTCATTTGTCTTCCCCCCCCCCAGGGGAGGGACTAGCAAATAGGAAATAAAGCTAGCTTTGTGGGAATTAATAGATCAATTCTTGCAGAACAGGAAATGAGTCAAGGGCTGGGTGGGAGGGACTCTGTAGGTGGGTGGCTTTGCAAGGTCAAAATATCTTGGCTGCCACCCCCACCACCCCCACATGGATGGAGAAGGGGTCCAGATGTAACCCCTTCAATCCCAGCTGGCACAGTCAGGGACCCAGTGCGAAGGGAGTGGGTCACCTCACAGGCCACAGGCCACCTCCTCTGTACCACGAGGCTCTCCGAAGCTCTTCCATGGCATCTTTCCACGTGCCTGGCTTCTGTGCCCCAGCCTCTCGCCTCCGTAGCTGACATGCACCCATTTTAGGGCAAGACCGATCTCTGCCACCCTAGGGGCTGAGAGTGTCATTTTTCTCTTGAAGAACGAAGAGAGTCTCTCCTGCCCCGCCAAACGACAACACGCAGGCGGCTTCTCTTTTTCATTGGAAACTACCGTAAACACGGCCCGCCTTCCCACTAAGCCCAGTTGAGGTGTTCAGGAGCTACAAGACAAGTTCCCTTCTGCCCATGGAACCACCGTACCCGGCAGTCCGCAAAATGACATATAAAGAACTGAGCCACAAACTGACGAGGATCCGCTTTCTGGATCCCACTGAGCAGCAGAAAAGTGGCTTTTCGTGACCGTTATCTGGCGGTGCCATCACGCCCAATGCCTGCCAGACCCGCACTCTTCTGAATTGAATCCCTCTCTGCTTAGGGGCCTGAAATCCGGCAGCTGAAATCCCGGCCGTCCCTCTTCAATGCATTTGTAGGTCTTCGCCAAACGAGACCTCACTCCGGAAATGCTGAGCTGCGGAGTCACCCTCGGCTGCAGGTGATGATTCACTCGCTTGGCCAGCGTTTGGGTTCATGTCCCAGCATTCTGGAAGGCTCGGGCTCCCTTGCCGCTGGTCCTGTGTCGGGTGATGTACAGAGTAGGTCCCACCCCTCTGACTGATGTGCAGAGAAGAGCTAGGGAGATGTGCCCAGGACTTGGGAGACCTGAGTTCGAATCCCCACTTGGTTAGAAATCCAATTCTGGGATCCTTGGCACAATCTCTCTCGCTCTCCGGCTAGCCTACCTTTTGGGGTTGTTGTTCTTTTCAGCCACAGTTCCCAGATTTCCCCTAAGAACCCAAGGATTTTGGGAACGGTAGTCTAAAAGACTGAATATTTCTAAAGAATGTTGTCTCTTGGGATAAGCTTCCTACCAGGAGGCATTTCCTCCAGTGCTGCCACTCCCTAAAAATGATACCTGGGGGGGGGGGGGGAATCTGTGCTCTTCTGCCTCTTTTTCTCCAAAACCACCCTTTGTTCAGAGGCAGCTGAAGGCAAGGGCGGATTTGCCCGGCGGTGTCCTTCCCAGTGAGGTTTCTGCCTGTCGCCGGCCACAGTCTGCACCACAGAAGGCGGTGTTGGTGAGAGGAAGCAAGGTGAAATATGTGGACATGTTTTAGGGGTGCCTCTCCCCCCACCTCTCCATTTCAGCCGGATGATTCCTGGACATTCTTCTCCAGATGTCCCCCCCCCCTGCCCCACTCCCGCTCATCTGGGCCGACTCTTCCCCTCTTTCTGCAAAGCCCCATATTGTCCATGGCCGCCTGGCCGCCACCGCCTGCCTGCGGGCTTTGCCACAGAAGCCTCTGCTCCAGAGTAAACACCCCTCCATGGAGCCGGCCGGGTCAGGCTGCTCTCCAGCCGGAGGGTGGCCGCCTGCCAGAGGAGTAGCTGAGACCCGTCCCCCCCCCCGCACCATCAGCATCGCCTTGTGCCACCGGAAAGACCAACCGGTTTATTTTGGCCCGGCCCCTCCGAGTCGGGGAACGCTGAGGCCATCATAAATCTTACAGGTTCTTCTTGGCTCCTGCCCTCTCCAGGATCTGGCTCTCTCTTTTTTGAGGCTCCTGTTCTTTCCAAAGAGCAGCTCGGCCGCTCGGCTCAACCTCCAGGAAGGGCACCCGTCCAGGATCTTCCTTGGCACCCCCGGGTCGCACTGTCTGCAAGCAATTACGTCCCCTCTTCTGCCCAGGGGTAGAAAAAGTCTCCGGCTAGGCTGGGCTAGTGGGGGTGGCGGAAGAGTCGCAAATTCCTGACCTTAAACAAACCATCAGGTGCCTCCAGACCCCCATTTCTCTTGGATTCCTGGCCTGGATAAGGTGGGTGAGCGGAGAGGGCAGGAAGGGAGACCGGCTGGAGACAGGAGGGTTGGTTTTTCCACCAATAAAAGCAAAACGATGGGAGACCTGGCTCTGAGCTGCCTGGGTCTCTTCGGTTGCCTCTCTCCCCCAAGCCAGTGGGTCTGCCTTCCACCCCCATCCTTCCATTCCCAAAACATTTCCGATGGGGGGGGCAGAGAGCCCCTCTCACACCTCCTCGGATCCTGTACTGTACATGGAGGTGATGTGTTTGAGGGCACATTTCTAACTACCACCGCCACCTTCCTGTCCATTTCCCCCATCCTTCCCTCTTTCATGAGTTATATTTAGGCAGCCCTGGCAAAACACAAAATTTAAAAAAAAAACCAAACCGGCCGAGTTCTGTTAAATCAATATTTTCCCCTCCGAAGGCCAAGAGCGAGGCTCCCAATGAAGCGATAAATAATATTTGGGTTTTAGCCTACCTGAAAGTTTTTCCACTGCACCTTCCCTTGTGCCCAGCCGCGGCGAATTCTTCCGAGGGCGGTGGCGGGCCTGGCGAAAGGGGGTGGGGGTGAGGGTGGTGGGCCCCCCAAACTGGCCCAGAAGGGGGTGTACGCATGACCCCCCCACATGGGTCCAGGAGGAGGAGAAGCAGAGACACAGATAACCTGGATGTCCCCACCACCAACCGCAGATTTGCTGAGCTTATTTGCCAGCTCACACAATAAATCCCTCTATGCAATGTGTGGGATATTAATGAGCTTTGCCATCACATCCCCACCCTGTACAAATAGTTGCTTGGAAACTCGCTCTCAGGTCCGAAAAGCTACCTGGGGTCTCCGGCCATTGGTTTCCAGACCCCCTCACCATCGTGGCCAACTCCCTCAGGACATGTCTGCACCTGGAAACACCTTTCTTGAAACCAGGTTACCTGGGAAGAGGTGCCCCAATGAACAACGGATCCTGGGGTGGCTGCATGGATAGGACAGGGAGGCCCCGCTAGAAACCATCAGCCACAAACACTTTGGGGAGGGGAAGGAGGCAGACTGGAAAAAGGTGGGGGCTTTGCAATGAAGGTGGAGAAGGGTCCCTCTCCTGTTGACCAGCACAAACCGGGATGGCTGTCCCTGGAAAGCTGGGCCCTGCCAGAGGCTCCCTGATGAGACTCATGGCCAGAAGTCCCTCCTGCCTGCCTACCCCTCTCCCTCCCTCTCCCCCCCCCCCATCATCTCCTTTGCTTGAGCCGCCACCAGTCCTGGCGTTCCTTTGCCTGGAGAGGCTCCGCCGAGTCCACCTCGCTTCTCTCCTGTTTATTTATTTCTGTTGGGAACGTAATAAAACTCCATCAGGAAATGGATCTGATTCCCTGAAATTCTCGGCACCGCACGGCTGGGAAAACCGAACAAGGAGTCACTTTGTGCAAAAGGAGCCGGTTCTCTGCCAGGGTTGGCCTCTGACGTTTGGAAGGGTGGCGGGGGAGGAGGACTTGGGGGGGGCAGGCGGTAAAGGAGGAGGAGAAGAGGAATGCATACGGGGGCAGGCAGAAGGGGGGGGGGGAGAAAGAGAGAGAAGGTTCTGTGCTGAAGGCCAGACTGGGATGCTTGCTGCTTCCATGCTTAAACCCTGAGGTGACCGAGAGTGAGAGGCCAGGAACTGCCCTAAGGGGGCTTCTTGAGGGGAGGGGGGTCAGACCCCAGATGTCCCGCAAGCATTTGAAGAAGGTGGCCCAAAGGGACGATGGAGACTCCCAGAACCCCGCTCTTTCTGGGCCCTCCTTAGGAGCTGAAATCTATTCATCTTCCAGAGACGTGATGCAGGCAGAACCTCATGCCAGAGCCACCAGACTTGTCAAGGAAGTCCGTGCTGACCTTCTGCCGGCCAATCATAAAACAAAGGCAGCTGATTTGCAAATGAGGGAGGAGGGGGAAGCCCCTGATGGGACAAATGGGCAGCTTTCAGAATTGGAGGCACTCTGGGATCACCGGAGGTCTCAACACCTCCTTGCAGAAGGAAGCCAGCTTCCCTCCCCCTCCCCCCCCCCCGATCCAAAACAGGCAATGACGAAATGGTATCAAATATGTCACATCACCTGCTGTTACTCCGTTTGGGTAAAGGAGGGCAGGAAGCATCTCAACCCGCTTCTTTTCCTGCTGCTTGTCTCACCTTGCAGTTAACAGCTCAACCTGTTGGACCTCCACCTGAAATATACAAAATTGGACGACTTCCCATCAGGAGGCACAAAAGGGAACCTTTGAGCTATCATCCAGCAGTTCTTTGCCACAGAGGGGTAGCGAAGGGTCCCCAATCCCCATCATGGGCACCTGAATGTCCCCCCACTCCTTTTCCAGCTCCTCCGATGTTCCTGCCAGCCCTTTTTTCCTCTGGGCCAGGAGCACAATCGGCCATTCAGGTGCAACGTGCACAGCAGGGGAAGGAAAACACGGCACTTTCCAGAGCGCTGGAATAACAAGGCAGGAAAGGGGGCGGCCGGAGAGAGTGTGTTGAGGGAGAGCGAGTGCGGAGTTGAGCAAAAGGAGGGCTGGCCAGGAGGAGACCCACAGACAGCAATCAGGGAAAAGGGAAGGAAGGAAGGAAGGAAGGAAGGAAGGAAGGAAGGAAGGAAGGAAGGAAGGAAGGAAGGAAGGAAGGAAGGAAGGAAGGAAGGAAGGAGATGATGATGGATAGAAGGAAGGAAGGAAGGAAGGAAGGAAGGAAGGAAGGAAGATGATGATGGATAGAAGGAAGGAAGTAGATGATGGATAGAAGGAAGGAAGGAGATGATGATGGATAGAAGGAACGAAAGAAGGAACGAACAGACTGACAAACAAACAAACAGGTTCTTTGAAAGAATCCTGACCTCTTGGTTTGCCTTGCAAAGGTTTTCCAGATCTCTCTCTCTCTCTCTCTCTCTCTCTCTCTCTCTCTCTCTCTCTCTCTCTCTCTCTCTCTCTCTCTCTCTCTCTCTGTGTGTGTGTGTGTGTGTGTGTGTGTGTGTGTGTGTGTGTGTGTGTGTGTGTTGTGGTGGAAAATGTCTTCATACAAAACGATGTGTCACCGGAAGGGTTTTGGCTGACCTTCCGGCACTATTTAGCTGTCTCAGCTGCTGGATCTACCCAAGGCCAGCACAGAGGTATGGGGAAAGTGGTCCCCCTGGAAGAATCCCTCTTGGGGGGGGGGGTCGAAGGGACAGCAGGGCTGGCGAGAGAGCAGCATGTCCCCCACCCCCATCCCAGTTCCATGGCAGTGGGAAGCCTTGCGCTGGCAGCCAGAGAGCATCCCCGTGCCCCTTGCCCCCTCCTGGGTTGGGGAGCGCAGTAGAGGAAAAAGAAGGCCCCCCCCTCATTCCAGAGGGGGTAGGACGACAGCCGGCCCAGAAGGTCGAAGGTGGGGGTGTTTGTGGCAGGAAGAGGAGGCTGCCCCATTTTTTAAAGACTTTTGACTTCCATTCTAGAGGCTTGGCGGGAGGGGGAGAGAAAGAGACTTATTTTGACTTTTGCTCCAGATGTAGCGATGCCTCGGACTGACCTTTCTGGCACAAGGTGTCCCTGTCCGACTCAACATCCACGTCCAACATCAGGAAGGACATCCGTGCGGCAGACGAGCCGGCCAACTAGTAACGATTTTTTTTCAAGAGAGCCGAGCCGGACACCTGTTGCGGATGCTTCAGCCGTCAAGTCCCTGCATCACCAGGAGACGAGCCGGCCTTGAGGATCCATGTTGTTGTTGCTGCTGCTGCTGTTGCTGCTGTGTGCATGCTCTCAAGTTGTGTCCGACTCACAGCGGCCCTATGAATGAACAATCTCCAACGTGTCTGCTCCGGTTTTGCAAACTCAGGCCTGGGGGGGAGATGACTCTTCCTTTCCCCCTCTAGCTTTCTTCAGCGTTCTTGAAGCTCGGGGCACGCCAAATGAGACCCACAATCACACCCCACTAGGTGACTCAGAGGCACTCCATTTGTGCTTAAAGCCATCTTTCCTCTTGAAAAATTGCTAAAGTGCAATACTCTGCCTTCTTTCCTGCTGTCCAGAGCTTCCCCAGCCATCTGTTGTCTCTCACCCCATGCCCCCGTGCCCCTCTGCCAGGAAGCTGACCCCAGGAGAGAAAACCCCCCCTCTGCAGCCCGGCTCAGGTTTCCTCCCGCCTGGTGCCAGGGTGCTGCAGGAAATGCCAGGCAGCTTAGAACAGCTCCGACATAAAAATAACGCCGGCTCGGCTGGGGTTGCTGGCATGCTTGCAATAGCCTCTCCCCAGCTGCCTCCTCGTAGGAGCCCCGCTCAGGAAGAGAAGGTGGCCCAGACAGACCAGCCAGTGGCTGACCCTCCGGTGGTGGCCCAAGGCTTCGCTGTACACTAGCCTCCGGCCTCCAACTGGTGCTCAGGACTGTTGTGATCCAGGGGCAAATTGAGAGGGGCAGCCAAACGGAGGCCTCCGCTCTCAAGCAGTGGCCTTTTTGATGGGCACAGGGGGTCTCGAACGGGGTTCCCGTCCTTCCCCGCAGCTGAGCCCGGACGGCCAAGGCACACGGAGGCCGTTCTGGTGGGAGAGTCGCTGCACGGCTCTTCCTGCAGGGCCCGCACTGGAGGGATGTTGTAGAACGAGTGGATGCTTGGTAGCTTTCCTTGAATTCGGGGTGTGTGTGTGTGTCAGACTCTGCCATGGGCATACCCTGGTTTTTTCACAACTTCGAGCCCTGGTTCTTAAAAAATAACTCCCCCACCATCCAGCTCTGCTTGTTGTGCTGGCCGTCCGGGGAGGGAGGGAAGGATGATGGCTCTGTGGACTCTCAGCCTCCCTCCCATGAATGGGACCCTGGCTTTGCTGAGCCCCCTGGGAATGCCAGCCATGGGGGGAGGACAATGGGAGAGGGATTAACCAGAGGATGTGGCTGAAGCTCCAGGAGACAATGGGGGTGGGGGTGGTGGAACAGATATTCAGGAAACCTGCCAAGCTCCTGGCTTTTTTTTTCCTGCCCCCTTCAGTGGGGGAGGGGGCAGCTGGTCCCCAAGTTTAATTGCAAGTCCAACAGCCCTAGTTGGAGGTCCCTGAGCTGCAAACAATGGGCTCATTTCTGACAAGTTACTTCCTGATAAGCAAGAGCAGCCTCTGGCTTCTCAGGCCACAGGGCAATTGGGGTCCAAGTTACTTTCCTGGTGGAAGGAGCAACATCTTCCCAGGGCTTTCAAACATGACCTCCCAAAGCCCTCCTGGGCTATATTTGATGGGATATTTTTTTTCCAAGCCCCACTGCCCTTTTCTTATCAGTCCTAAGGGTTTTCTTCTAAAAGAAGAGATTAAGAACCACCAGGCCAGTAACAGTTCCTTTTTCAACTCTGTTGAGGGCGGGTGACAAAGGGTCTAAATCCGGCTTGGCTCCCTTTTGGTCAACAAGATCCCCCCCCCCGGGGAAACCTGCACTTGCATTGACCACCTTCCAAACGCTATTAACAAGTAACAAGAAGCGAGGATGATTAAACAGTTATTTTCCAAGGGCCAGCAAAAACCTACAGGCCTTGTTTAGCGGCAGGCCCCTCTGCCTTGGGGCTTCTGACCACCCCCACCTCCTCATGGGCCCTCTTCCATATAGCTGGGGGGGGGGAGTGGCCGTGTCCCCTCCCCAAACTCAGACCTGGAGTGCAGGGTGGGCTTGTCTATGAATGACTCCCCCCTCCCACATGCCAAATAAATAAATAAATAAATAAATAAATAAATAAATAAATAAATAAATAAATAAATAAATAAATAAATAAATAAATAAATAAATAAATAAATAAAAGTACTGTAAACATCCCTGCCTGGAGGCCTGAGGTGTGTGTGTGTCTCTCAAAGCAGCCCTTGACTCCTATTTCCCCGTATTACTCTTGGCCCACCTTTCCTGCCTCGGGCCAAGGACAACAGTTATTATGTATTAAAGCTAAATTCAATTAAAAGGCACATATTTTTCCGTTGTGCGTTGGGCTGCTCTCCCCCAACGTCTCTGACGTTAACTCTTTTCTCTCCCGGTTTGTTGCCTCCAAAGGAAAAGCCTCTGTTTTTTTTTTTTTTTTTTTAACTGGGGGAAATGAAGAGATGGTCACTGTCATCAGGTGGAAGCTTCTTACAACTGTTAGTGAACAGGTGAGAGTTTAGCAACAAAATGGGAGCACCACGGAGGATGAAGTAACCGCTGCTCTGAGTCAGAGTCCACGCGGTTGTGTCCCAAGGAGCAGCGCTCTGTGGATCCAAATCAAATGATTCATTATTACACCATTGGGGGGGTGTCAAAATCTTCACAGGGAGCAGGTCTTTTGCCAGGCTAATGGCTCTTAACTGCCGATTCAAGACCAAACTGCCCTGAAAAGGGAGAAGTGGCGCCGTAGCGCTGAAGGGGCAGTGGAGGTTGATCTTTGCTTTCTCAACAGAAAAGGAAGGAACGAAGCCACCCAACCCACTGCGGGACCATCCAACCCAAGAGGGACATACATGCCTTCTTTTGCATCAGTTTTGAGGTCTCTCTCCAGCCTTGGTTTCCCATGTGTCTGGGGCCAGATTCCCCACCACCACCACCACCATGGGGGCTGGGGCCCTGGGGCTCTGCCGTCCTTTAGCTGGTGGGAGTTGAATTCCTTGATTCATAAAATTATCAAGATGGATATCAAGAAGATAGTAAAAGGGTGGGGTTATTTTAGACTAACAGTCTTCATGGAGCTGCAACAATGTCCAGCCAGAGGGCAGTTAACGGAAATAGTCTGGAAAGTGCAATTAGCAGCCCCCTAGATTAATTGCAGCCCTAAGACCCACGGAATCTAGATTAATTGTAGCCCTAAGACCCACAGAGGGGACCCTGAAACAGGTTCCTCCAGCATAGGAGTCGGGAGCCTGAATCATTCCAACATTATAGTCAGATTTGCAATAAAGAAGGTGCCTGTTTTCCGTTGCACGTGTTTACAAAAGAGGCAAACTGGGCTGGTTTCAACCATCTATGGATCATAAGATATGTTGTTTCTGTACAAAGTGGGTCTCATTTTTCTGGTTGTAGGAACAACGGTACTTACCCACAGGAGCCGAGCCAAGCTGGATTTGACTGAACGCGACTCCCACCTTCTCAAAGGGCCCACCTTTGGGGAACGTTCACACCGATTGCCCTTCTGTGGTGTGGAACACAGATAGCCTTCTCCTGAACATGGAGGCCCCACTTAACAGTGACCCCTCTCTCCCAGTCAAGAGCTGTCTGCATTTGTTTTTTTAAAGTGGTCTCAACTCAGAGAAATTAAGATAAGAAGGAGGAAAGAAACAGCCGTCATAGGCCACGAATAAAAATAAAACTCAAGGCCCACGAAAAACATTGACCTTTCAAAGACTTTTGAAGTGAGGATTTGCTCAAGGCAGTCCTTGTGTGATGATGATCCACTGGACCTTTTTCATCTGCCGATTTATTGCACAAATACCACCTTGATGACATGAAATATGATGAGCAAATATTTACCCCAGCTATTTGCTGTTCTTTTGACCCAACTCCAGAGGAGGCAGTGGAAGACAGGAGGGCCTGATGTGCTCTGGTCCATGGGGTCACGAAGAGTCGGACACGACTTAATGACTAAACAACAACAACAATAAAATGTTGCTGTTTTGTGCCCTTCCAGCTTCACTGGGAACCTAAGAGGCTGTTTGAGGTATGTGGCAGAGTCAAAGAACAATCATTTTTACTGCCCCATCCCTTTTTTCCCCCTGTGGATTTTTTTCAGGATTTTGATCCCAGGTTTCCAGAGCCACACCGACTCAACCCCCCCCCCAAAAAGACTCTTTTCTTGGTCTGAGTGAAGGGTGGGGGCCACAGCAAGCGACCAGAGCTACAAAAGGGGAATAAATCTGTCCACCTCTAAACTGGAACAAGATTTCACCTTTCTGTCCTTCTGGCCCCTCTCTCTATTTTCACCCAAGAAACCGGGGAAAAGTGGGAATCTGGGTGTGTGTGAAGCCTTTTCCAAATGCCACTAAAACTTGACTAGGCAGGATCAGGGCTTCTGGTTTTTTTTTGGGGGGGTGTCATCCTGGGACCCTCATCTGGGAGGCTGCCTCCAGGCGCAGCCCCGCTGGCTGCACACTGCAAAGCCCATCATCCCTAGGACGGCCGCTTCGCTCCTCCAGAGGAGGGGAGGGGCTTTCGGCGATTAAATATTCCTGGCGGGGCCCTCTTTCGCCCCTCTCCCTCCTCCTCCTCTTCGCCCGACGTGCTCAGCATCCTTGAGCATCTCCGGCCCTTTAGAGCAGCCGCGGCGGCGGTCGCCTTTCATCTTCAAAGCCTCCCGGGAAGCTCTCCGCGTGCATTCAGCATCCTCCTCCACGCCCCGCCCACAACCACACGCCGGGGGGGGGGAGCTGTCAGCTGCTTAGCAGAGGACAGGAAATTCAGCCTGGGGAGAGCGACTTTAAAGAAAGGGGGGGGCGAGCGAGAGACCTTTGGACGACACCTTTCTTGGAGCCTAACTCCGTCCCAAAGAAGCCCCGGGTTCCTAGAGCGGACACGTGTTGAGGCTCACGTGTGGAAGGCATCCCGCCGTTCCCTTCCCCAAGCCAGTCCTCTTCTTCCCCTTGGCGGGCCATCCTCCAGGACCGAGCCGACCGGACAGCAAAGCGGACGTTGCCTCCTCCCAGCGCCAGCGGGACAGACTAGATGACCTCCGGGTCCCCATGCCAACCCTTCCATTCCCGAAGGCGATCTGGCGGGAGATGGAGAGATCGCTCTGGGCCCAGCCCAGCCCTACCCCGCCTCATTACAAGCCCCCACCCCCCTATGCCGCTTCGGGGATCCGGGTGGCGCTGCCTCCCTTCCCCCGCCTTGCCCGAAGAAAGAGGGGGCCGTGCGCTCGCTTTCCCGCCGAGGGCTCCCCCGGCGCCGCGCCCGTCCTGCCATTGATCCCCCGGAGGGTTTTGGGCCGCCGCCTTCGAGAGCGCCTCTGAGCGCCTGCAGAGCGCGCCTGGGCCAGGAGACCCTCCCCTGCGCGCCTCCGCCTGGGCGGCCGGCCCCGCTCCGCTCCGCCCCGCGCAGGGTGTGTCCCTCCGGCGCCGGGTCCGCCTCCCGGGGGGTGTAGGAGGGCCGGGCCGCCGCCCGCCAGAGCCGCAGCGGCCGCGGAGGAGCGGAGCGGAGCGCGGAGCCGGGAGCCGGGAGCGCGGAGCCAGGGAGCGCGGCGCGGCGGCGGGGGCCATGCGGCGGCGGCGGCGCAGCTAGCCGTGGCGGCGCTCCGGGGCGCGGAGGCTGCATGGCCGCGGCTGGCCTCCCCGCCGGGGGGTTGCCGGGGCGGCTGCCGGGGGAGGCGGCGGCGGCGGCGGCGCTGGTGCTGCTGCTCCTGGCGGCGGCGGCGGCTCAGCTGGCGGCGGCCGGCTCGACGGCGCTGGAGCTGCTGAGCGGCGGCGGTGGCGGCGGCGCTGGGACTTACGAGGCGGCGGCGCTGGGGCGCGGGGAGGGCGGCGGCGGCGGGCGGTGCCAGGCGATCGCGATCCCCATGTGCCAGGGCATCGGCTACAACCTGACCCGCATGCCCAACCTGCTGGGCCACGCGCACCAGGCCGAGGCGGCGCTGAAGCTGCACGAGTTCGCCCCGCTGGTGGCCTACGGGTGCCACGGCCAGCTGCGCTTCTTCCTCTGCTCGCTCTACGCGCCCATGTGCGCCGACCAGGTCTCCAGCAGCATCCCGGCCTGCCGGCCGATGTGCGAGCAGGCCCGCCAGCGCTGCGCGCCCATCATGGAACACTTCCACTTCGGCTGGCCCGAGGCGCTCGACTGCGCCCGCCTGCCCACCCGCAACGACCCGCACGCCCTGTGCATGGAGGCGCCCGAGAACGCCACCGCGCCCGGCGGCGCCGGCGCCACGGCCGAGCCCCCTCGCCAGCGGGGCCAGGGCATGCTCCCCGTGGGGCCGCCCCCGCCGCGCCTGGGCCGCCCGCCCCCCGACGACCGCGCCTCCCCCGACGGCCGCCCGCCCGCGCCCCCGCTGCCGCCCCCGCCGCCGCCTTGCCCCAACGCCGACAAGTTCCTCTACGTGGCCAAGAGTCTGGTCTGCGCGGCGCGCTGCTCCCCGGGGGTGGACGTGCTGTGGGTCCGGCGGGACAAGGACTTCGCCTTCGTCTGGATGGCCGCCTGGGCCACCCTCTGCTTCGTCTCCACCGCCTTCACCGGGCTGACCTTCCTGCTGGAGCCGCAGCGCTTCCGCTACCCGGAGCGGCCCATCATCTTCCTCTCCATGTGCTACAACGTCTACTCGGTGGCCTTCCTCATCCGGGCGGGGGCCGGCGCCGAGAGCATCGCCTGCGACCGCAGCCCGGAGCCCCCGGGGGAGCCCTACCTCATCCCCGCGGGGCTGGAGAGCGCCGGCTGCACCCTGGTCTTCCTGCTGCTCTACTACTTCGGCATGGCCAGCTCGCTCTGGTGGGTGGTGCTCACCCTCACCTGGTTCCTGGCGGCGGGGAAGAAGTGGGGCCACGAGGCCATCGAGGCCCACAGCAGCTACTTCCACCTGGCCGCTTGGGGCTTGCCGGCCCTCAAGACCATCCTCATCCTCACCTTGCGCAAAGTGGCCGGAGATGAGCTGACCGGCCTCTGCTACGTGGGCGGGCTGGACGCCGCGGCCCTGACCGGCTTCGTGCTGGTCCCGCTCGCCTGCTACCTGGTCCTGGGCACCTCCTTCATCCTGACCGGCTTTGTGGCCCTTTTCCACATCCGCAAGGTCATGAAGACGGGTGGCACCAACACCGAGAAGCTGGAGAAGCTGATGGTCAAGATCGGGGTCTTCTCCATCCTCTACACCGTCCCGGCCACCTGCGTCATCGTCTGCTACTTCTACGAGCGCCTCAACCTGGACTACTGGCGGCTCCAGGCCCTGGAGCGCGGCTGCTCACCTCTGCCCGGCCGGCGGGGCCTGGACTGCACCCTGGAGGCCTCGGTGCCCACCGTGGCCGTCTTCATGCTGAAGATCTTCATGTCCCTGGCGGTGGGCATCACCAGCGGAGTGTGGGTCTGGAGTTCCAAGACTCTCCAGTCGTGGCAGGCTCTCTGCAACCGGAAGCTGGGACTCATGAGGACGCGGGGGAAACCCTGCAGTGGGGTGAACTGTCCGGGGCCCCACTGCCACTACAAAGCCCCTGCCGTCATGCTCCACATGACCAAGACAGATCCTTACCTGGACAACCCCACCCACGTCTGAGTGGCCATTTCCATAGCTGGCTTCCTGAACAACCAGGAGACTGGGGGGGGGGGGATTTGCACAAGTGGCTTGCTGGAGAGGAGGAGGGGGCCCAGCTCCTTCACCACATCCCATGAGAGCACCAAGGAACAGCTGAGAGACTGGCCTTTTCTCCTCCGATCCCCCACCTCCCCAACATAACAGGCTGCTCATGTTCCAAGCATTGTCGCTTGACCGCCCCTGATGACCCAAGACTCCAGTAACTATTTTAAAACAGGTTTTCTTTGGGAGCAGAGAGAGGACGTAGTATTACTACTAGAGGAATTGGCCCACGTTTTATTTAATTCTGTAATTTATTTTCGGGTTCTTTTATGTTGCCTTTTTTTTTTAAAGTCAAAGCATTATTCAAAAGAAATGGAAGTCTGGGGGGGCAGGGGGAGGAGGGAAGACCCAATAAAAACCATGGTTCTGTTAATTTCGACAGAGTCGGTGGTGTTTGCAGGAATCCGGGTGCGTGAGGGGGAGGCTCCTTTAGAAACAGGTGTTCCCCCAAGGAGGGAAGGAGGGAGGGTGGGGAACAGAGATTTGGGCACAGCTGTGCCGACTCAGAGGCCTGCGGAGAGGAGAAAAGGGTCTATGTGAAGCCAAATTCTCCCTTCTGCTGATGGATCGCTCTCCCCCACCACCCTTGGGGAAGGCTGCCTGCCTGCCTGTCTGTCCTGCAGGCCCATTTTGTTTGGGGTGGCCAAAGGGCAGGGCAGCTGAGTGGCTCTCCAAATAGATTTCACCCAGCAGGAAGGTGACAAAGCCCGGCCGGTCAAGCCAGACCGGTGCTTGTCCTCACCGCTCACTCCCGCCCCCTTGCTTGCTGCCAGCAGGCTGACCTTCAGCTCCCTCCACCGCTTGGAGCCAGCCAGGGGGGGCTGATAGAGGAAAGCTAGCCCAATCTTTGGTTCTCGGGGGGGGGGGGAACTCGTGTGGATGCCTGCCCACCCACCCCTTTGAGTGCCCCTCCTCCTAGCTCTGAATGCTTGACGTGGGCTGAGGAAGGTGGCTTTCCTAGAGCCATGCCCGCCTGTGCACCGAGCCTCCGTACCCTTGGCGTTAGCAGTGGTGGCCCGCCAGCTGGAGGGTGGGGTGGATTTCCTTACCCATCATCCTTGGAGACGCTGATGGCATCTGCATGAAATGCACGGGCGCTTTCCCTAAACCTGGCATTTGGAAACAAGGGCTGTTTCCAACAGGAAGGACAAAAGAACTGCCTCTGAAGCCGTCGGCTCCTTGTGCCCCCGGGCTCAGTTGCGTTGGCACAGACGGGCAGCGGACTTTCTGGTCGGGGCTTTCCCTGCCCTCCCCGGAGATGTCCCCAGAGTTCAAATATAGGGTCTCTGAAAGCCAATAAGGAGGCAAACGGTGAGGATTCAAAACTCCTGGCCCAGGGACTCCAACCCACTGGGCTGGACCGGCGGTGCCTGAGACTGGACTGGATGGGGCCCCCGGGTTGGATCCAGTTTCAAGGTTCCGAGGAGGTGCTTAAGGTTTGGAGTAAACGTCTACCTCTTCCAGGTAGTTCTTTAAGGGAAGAGATGCTGGAAAGGGTGGGGGGAGCCACATACATCTCCACCGCCACTATTTCCCCCTAAAAGGGGCTAATCACAGCTCAGCAGCCCCTTGCCCACCGAAGAAGACCCACCGGGGACAGGAAGCCCTCCAGCATTCTAGGGTCTTGCCCAGAGACCAGAAGGCTCCCATTAAGGGGTCATGGAGAGAGGGGGCTTCTCTCTTTCTACAACAGGTTAGGGTCCCCATGGCCCTATTGAGTGCTCCCTGCCACCCCAGCAGGGCTGTAAAGATGCCCCCTTCACACCGGAGGCCCCGATGCCTCACCCAGGGTGGAGCTGGCTGCCAAGGGAGCCTGCGGGCTTTCTGTGGACAGAAGCGTGGATGTGTGTGGCTCCGGGGCTTTTGAGCTGACCACCCCGCTCTCCTTTGCTTGGGCAGCTGTTCAACTCCACAGCCGTACGGCTGCTTTTGGCATTTGTTTTGCTTCATACACACACACACACACACACACACCCCGAGCCAGCCAGCCACCCCGCCAGCCCGGAGCCAGCCTTCCCTTCCCGTCGCAATGAATAATCTTTTCCATCCTTGCCCGTGCTCCCTTCCAGGTGATCTGGGTTGGTGAAGTTTCCTCCTCTCACACACCAGAGGCCCCGAAGCAAATGGGGCAGGGATCCCTGGCCTGGGGGATCGCTGTCTTGGAAAAGTGCTGCCCTCAGGGGCGTTGCAAGCACAGGGAAACGCAGGAAGCCACGGTCTGCAGGCCGGGGAGGCGGGCGGGGAACGACCCTCATCTCAAAAAGGGATGCTCAAAAATCGAAACGGATGGAGCCAGGGGTCCGGTGGGAGGGAGGCATCTCTGCGCAAGTTGCAGACCCATTTTTTCTGGGAGATTCAGTGGGAGGCGTGAGGGTCTGGAAAATCAGCCTAGGAGGCAGCAAAAGTGACCAACCTTTGGCTCGCCAATTCACAGCAGACCCCCCCACCCCACCCCCTAAGTGTCCAGAATAAGACACCATTGGGTGTGTGGGTGGGGTTCAGTTGGGTGCCCCAAGGTCACTTCACTTGGGCCACATTTCCGTTTTTCAGCAACGCGCTCGGGGTATGCCATTTTCTGGCCGGATCAACCACGGCGATGGGATCAGCGCAAAGAGGGCTGGGATGAGGCTGAACCGCATTCGGTCTGCCAAGGTATTGAAAGCCAGCTTGTGCCCTGCTCGAATTCAACCCTGGAAATCATTGCCACCTTCGAAAGCGGGAAGAAAAAGGGCAGCTTTGCCAGAGGCCATGCCAGGGGCCATATAAGACCAGCCTTTTACGTTTTTTTCCCCACCTCCAAGCACTAGAAACAGGTGGCCCTCTGAACGTGTACAAAGCCAGGAGCACCGGGGGGGGGTGGGTTCTATGTAACTCATAAAAATGCAGAGAGAAAATGGAGAGGTGTTTTCTTTCTTTCCTGCTATAACACAAGAAGTCAGGAGAAGTGCTGGGGGGTGGGCAAGCAGAATCTCTTAATGCATCCCGTGGAAGTCAGTGGAACTGCCTGCCTCAAGAGATGGAATGGGTTGTTTGGTTTAGGAAAAGCTTGGAGGAAATCCTTGGGGAAAAGGGGGAATTTAACCTTTGCTCTTGGTGCTCTTGATGGTTACAGGAAGCCTCCAGGCCGTTTTCTGCTGAATGACCCATTGCGGCAGAACTGCATCCAGGGCTCCTTGGGGAGGGAGGGAGGGGGTTTCTCATGGGGGCATCTGGTGGTCCATCAATGGGACCAAAGGAAGCTTTTTGGATCTGCAGAGCCGTCTTTTCCAGCTGCTCCTTTCCCTGTTTTTGTTCTGGAAGAAGGCAGGAACCCAGGCAGGAGAGGACATTCGCCCTCCCCCCAGCTCTCCAAAGCTCGCCCATGGGGTTTGTCAAGGCCGGTTACCTCTGAGGAGGGTCCAGCCCAGCCCTGCCCTGCCCTTGGCTAGCAGCCAGAGAGGCTGCATTGCTTGCCAGCTGGAGCACCCTCTCCCTTTCGCTGTGGGCTCAGACCCAGCAGGTGGCTGGCCTGCTTGCCCTGGAAGGGCGAGGTGCAGCCTGGGGGTTTTCCCCTGCCGTAGACCTGAGAGTTAGAGAAGGATGTGTCCACCGGAGCCTCTTCCAGCAGCCCCAAACAACAGGTGGCGCTTCGGGCAGTACCGGGAAAGGGTACCCTAGCCGTGCCACCTGCAAGATGGCATGTGGCATTGCTAGGCGGGAGGGGGGGCAGCCTTTGAAGGTGGTGGTGTGAGGCTAAAAAAGTAAGTAGACAGGATGCCATGGAGCGGGAAGGGAGGAAAGAAGGGAGGTCTCTCCTCCCTTCTGCCTGGACCCCATACATCCACCCCTATTCTATGGGGACATATTGGTATGATGGTCAGGTGCATCTCCAGTTTTGGCCCAAGGCAAACATCCCCCCCCCCATCTGTGTGCCCTCATGGGGGACCGGCAGCCCCTGACTGAGTTTACCCAACATCAATCGGTCAAATTTCCTTTAACAGCAGCTTTCCTTTTATTATTATTTTTTTTTCTCTTGTTTCTCCAGGTAAGAGTTGAGGGCAACTCACCTGGCCTTTACCTGGTTACAGGCCCCTCTTTAAAAGCTTTCAGGGCCAGGCTTCTCAACAAGGAGAGGGGGCTTCTTTTAATGGCATGCCTTTAGCAGCATGGCGGTGTCGTGCTTTGAGTTAAATATGCAGCAAGCTTCACACACAGCAGCTCTCCTTTGCAAGAACCAGCGGCCCTCAGGGTGGACGGACTGTGTTTTGACCGATGCGTCTACCTTGTTGGAAGCCATCAGCGGCTGTAAGATCACAAATGCCTGGCCACGGGAAATGGTTAAAATGATTGCTCGGCAACTTAAATCATAGACACAGACAACCTTGTTTCGAACAAGGGATGTGGAGGCGGAAGATCCGGAAGCCCCAGGTCTGAAATGATGAGCTAGCTGCCCTGCTGCTGCTTCCTGGCGCTCTTGATGGCTGGGTGGGCAAGGCCTTTGTGCAAGATGCTTTGATATGAAAATGTGTGTGGGGGGGACCCTCAGGAAGGAGCCGGCTGCCTCCTTTACAGAAGGGAAGGGGCCGGAGAGAGAGAGAAGCCGCTGGGCATTCATCTCAAGTGGTGGCTGGGGGTCAGAAGGTGAAACAAGCTGGGAAGGGGCCACACTCGTGGGGGGGGGGGGAGAAGCGCAAGAGGCCTGTCCTTGCACTCTCTCTCTCTTCACACACACACACTTCTCCCCCCCCCCAATGCCTGGTGCTCCAGAAAGATGCGCCTATGCAAAGCGCCCACAACAAAAGGGGAGGAGGATGGGAGGGGGGGTGCACAGGCACACACAGCACAATTGAGATGATTCCAGCAACTCCAGAAAGGGAGGGGGGACAGGAGACAGCCTGTCAGGGTTGAGCTCCAAAGACCTTTTATGATCTCAGGAAAGCAAATGCAGACCGCCTGGCCCCTTTCTTCTCTGGTTTCCAGAGAACTGTGAATACATATCCTGCAGGCAGGCAGCGGCAGGAGATGCTGCAGAGCCCCCCCCCCAAAAAAAAACCTCTTGGGACCTTTTGGGGTCCTAATCAGCACCATCCACCAGAGAGAGAGAGGGGGGGGGGCTTTGTTGCTGTTGTGTTCTGCCGTAAACCCACCTTTCCAAGACTTCTCCCTTTTGAAAGCCAGTAGCCGGTTGCCATGCCACGGGTGCACCAGAATCGGGAGGAGTCCATTTGGGTTCCTGCCTCGAGCAGCCTCCATTCTGTCCCCAGGCTCAACCCCTTCAGGAAGAACCTGGCTGTCTGACAAAGCCGCCCCGCGTCAAAAAAATCAGCAATGAAAACTCCACGGTGTGCTGCTTCACCAGCCCAAGGTTAGGATTAACACACAGCTGGCAGCACTTTCTTTGCCCCTCAGACTTCACTGTTTACCTTCTGGCACCTACACTGGGTTTCGTTCCAGCTACTGTCCGGGGGGTGGGGAGGCTGGGCACAAGGAACCAAAGGGCCACCACAAACTGCAACGGGGCCCAGTCCGCACCAGCTGCGGCAAGAGCTATCCATGGGGCGGCCTTAGTCACGGGTGGGGTGGGGGCAGGAGCAGCACAGGCGAAACAGACGTCCCCTCAACCCCTTCTAAGCCACTCCGCTGGTCCTCCCAATGCTTTAGGCCACACTCTGAAAATATTGCTGAGGCCAGAGCCTGCTTGCATATATATATGCTGTAGTCCAGTTCTTTTTTAAAAAGGAGTCCAGTGCCAAGAAGACCCAGGTGGACGGCCACGTGCCATCTTTGCCCTCTCTACCAGAGATCAGTCACCGGAGGGGCCCACGTATGGCCATGGTCCCAACCTGGCCCACATCTTTTGGCTCCCCGGGGTGTTTTGTTGCTGAAGCCCAGCCCCCCCCCCCCCCCCGCCTGGGCATCCATGGCAAACACCCGAAGGCAGAGCCTAGCACGAGACGGGACGCTCTAGAGGGCACCAAGGCTGGGCTGCCCTTCTCTGCAAGGACCCACTGGTCAACTTTGTGTGTGGGAATGAATGGCACCCAGGCAGGGAGGTCCAGCAGAAAGACGCCGTGCTCCCCCCCACCCCCTTTCTGTCAGGAACCCCAGAAAGACCAGGCGGAGGGGAAGGAAAGAAACCAGCCGACCTTTTTTTTTTAAAGTTCTTGTTTATTACAAGTACAGCCCTTAGTAGAATCCCCCCTCCCCCAAACAACAACCTTCCTTAAAAAATGTAGTCCCAAAAAGTCTCTGTGTAGAGGCTGGGGGAAAAAAAGACAACAAAGCAACAAAGGAAAAGTCCTGACAGAAAAAATGGGGGCGGGTGAGAGAGAGAGAGAATAGAAGAGAAGAGAGAGCTGGTGGCCAGGGAGGAAGAGCCGACGATCGTGCCCAGATGAGGAACAATGTGGCCGGAAAAAAAGGGGAAACTGGGTTACCACGAGGTTCTTGTGATGGAGACTTAAGGGCAGAAAAGCCCTCTCCCTGCCCAAAAGGAAGCAACGACAGGACAGGTAGAGACCACCTGTAGGGGACTCTTCTGGGCCGCAGATGGCCAGGCTCCAGACCTGAAAGAGGTGGTGGGCGGTGAGTGTAGGCATATCCTCTGGTGGCCAAATGGAAACGCTTCCCTTGAACAAGAGGGGGTCTGAGTGGGTCCTTCTCGGCCGCCCGGGCTGTGACGGACTGCGCCAGGCATCGGGGTGTGTGTGTGTGTGATCCAGAACCCAAAACAGGGGTGGGGACAGGGTTCGCTATAAAAGGAGACACAGAAAAGTTTACAAAGCAGACATCCAATGGATTCCACCCCACCCCCCACCCCCGGGGGCAACACGTCCAACAATTTTACCCCAGAAGAAGGGAGTTGGTGTGGGGTTGGTGCGGAATGGGGAATACAAAGCAAACACCCCCCCTCCCCGATAGAAACTGTACAGGACAGGTCAAAGCCAAGACAACTGTATCTTACAAGGGGTCTTTTTTTTTGTACAAGATCAATGCTGGAAACAAGAATCTTTTCCTTAAGTAGAAAAACAAAGGGGGGGGGTTACAAAGTGAGAGAACCAGCATCTGCCCCCTCCAACTCTGTTCCTCACTGTGGCCTGGGGCCAAGAAGTGCTGCTGTGAGGAGGGAAGGAGGGGCCGCTTTCTCCCCACCCCACAGGAAGAAGTGGACAGAGAGAGAGAGAGACGAGCCGTCCTGGTCTGCACACGGATGCTGGTGAGAGGAGCCTGCCCCAGAAGGTTAAGTGCTTGCCCGTTCTATGAGGCGGCTTTCCGTGGGGGAGGCAGAGGGGCTGGGGCATGGAGGCTCCAGGGTGGTCGCCTTTACATACAAGAACAGTCTCTCTGCCCCACGGCTGGACCGGCAGTCTCGTATCCAAAACTTGCATCGGGCAGCGACGGCTGCCGCTTCTTGCACGGAGAATGGCAGAGGAAAGTTGCAGCTCCGTCTCGGGGGCACCCCCGCTCTCACCCTCCCCAGACCTGGGGTGGGGTGGGGGCTCCACTCAGACCCAGATCCCTGGCCCCTTTTCTGCCTCCGACACATGTGGGAACCATCTTTGCGCACGCTTGAGGAAAGGCAGCGCGTCTGCTTCCCGGCGGGAGAGCCGACCAAACACTTCAGGGAGTTGCTGGGAGTGAAGCCAGTGTGAACCGAGAGGGAGACAGGGCGGCTGAGCAAAGCCTGGCAGCTCCATCTGGGCAGCGCGGTGGGGGGGCCCTGCTCCAACCCTGTCCCATCGCCTCCCCCAGGGCCCCCTCATTTCTTCCTCTTCCGCCCCCTGGAGTACTCCAGCGCCTCCGGGTCGCTCTCCTCATCGGCCTCTTCGAGTCCCTGGCTGGGCTGGGCCAGAGGCCGCTTGCGTTTCCGGCGGGCGTACGTGTGGCCGGGCAGATGCTTCTGCAGCATGTCCACCAAGCACTGTTCCGTCTTCTCCAGGCAGGAGAGGACGTGGCTGCCGTTCTGGTTGTATTGCTCGGCGTTGGAGAAGACCTGCTTCATGTCGGACAGGAAATCCTGGACGGACCGATAGCTGCCACACGAGCACTTGCTCTGCATGGTCTGGAAGTCCATGGGACTGCTGATCACATCAAAATAATCTTCGGCCTCTTCTGTTGTCACTGGCTCCCTGAAGGAAGGAAGGAAGATGATGGATGGAAGGAAGGGAGGGAGGAAGGCCACAGGTCTGCCACGGTCCCTCACCAGTTCTGGTCATGAGGCTATCCTCTGCCAGCTGGGCTCCTATCAAGCATCACCCACACTACCCAGTTCTCCAGCTCAAGCGCTAGCAGGATCAGATCCTTTCTCCCACACACATGCAGCTCTAAAAGAGCCACCTCCCACCCCAGGGAGAAGAGGGGCTCAGATCCCAGCAGGAGAGCAGGAGGAGGGAGGGGACAGCTACTCTCGGTCTGGGGCATCTGCCCTCTTCCCGAGAGGGTGAAGCAGGTGGGCTCCCTCGGCAGAAGGTGGGTGGTGGCCGTGCCTGCCTTTGCAAGGACCCTCTCCTTCCCCTGCCTCCGCTGCACGCTGTCTACCCACAGGATGGGGCCCGAGCTGCGCATGCCCTGGGACCACCTGGGCAGTGAACAGCCGCTGAAAGGGACACCTTGGGGCTTTCCAACCAGAACAGACAGAGAAGGGGCCGTTGGGGTGGCAGGAGGCGGCCCCCAGTGGCTCCCATTCTCGGGGCCGCCACCAGCCGCCTGGGGCGGAATGGCTCCCAAGGAAGGCCGTCTCACCTGAAGGGCCAACTGAAGCGGTACTTGACAAGCTTGTTGAGGATCTCCTCACACTTCTGCAACTCCAGGTTTTGCCGGCGAGAGACTTTCTTGGTCTGAAGCACCTGGAGAGAGAGCGGTCGGTCAGTCAGAAGGGGCCAAAGAGGGAAGGATTCCCTTCCACCCCACAAATCTCTTCCCTCGGCCAATCCTGCCAAAGTCCTCTCTGGAAGGAAAAGGTGGCCAGGGACTTGTGGGGTGTGAGTGGGGGGGGGGTGAGGAGGAGACTGCTGGGGAGATCAGAGCTCCCCTTGGGGGGGGTGTGCACGGTCCTGGCTGGGCCTCCCGCTGGGCAGCAGGTGGCAAGGGGGGAGGCAGGGCCTTGTGCAAAGGATAGCTTCAGATGTCCAAGACCCGCTCACCTCTCGCTGAGGCAATGGGCAGGAAGCAAGCCGGGCAGCTGCTCGGGCTTTTGATGGGGCAGCCAAGAAACGCTCCCCCTCTGGGCTTGAGTTTCAGGCCAGGAGCCTTCATGGGGAGGCAGCCCAGCTCCTCTCCAGGGGGCTGCGGGTGCCTTCAAAGACCTTCAAAAGCGGCCCCCGGGGTCATCCGGAAGGGCCAGAGGGACATGGAAATGGCAACCTAGCTCTCAGCGCCTGGCAAGGCAAGAGGGAGAAGCAGCCACACGGGCCAAGAGCCGGGAAGGGCGGCGTTTGGCATGCCAGGCAGCAGCTGCCCACCTGGCTCAAGGCCAGGCCTTTGCCCAGCGACAACAGGAGCCCCCCATCCCCATGGTGCAGCTGCCTGGCATCTCCCTTAGGCGAAGGCACGGGGGGTGGGGGGATCTGCCCCTGAACGAAGGACTCCTGACAGGAGGAAGGAGGGCCTCTCCCCCCCTTTTGTGCAACCCTGCAGGAAGGAGATCCAGATGCCTTTTTGGGAAACGCCTTCCGCAGGGACGGGCACCTTGGAAAGGGATCTGGGCAAGGCACTCGTCTCTCTCCAGCTCCGTGGCAGGATGGCCGAAGCCTGGGGTTTTCAGATACCGAGAGGGCTGGGCAGGCGCAGAGGCCCCTCCAGCAAAGTCCTGGCACGGCTTCCCTCTTTGGAATGCCAACCAGGGGCAAGCCAGTGGAATTTACCTTCAGCCGGCGGGCAGGCTGGCCATGTCCAGTGTCCTTAAGGGTTACTTTGGAAGGGACGTGGCACTCTGCATTGTCAGCATGCCAATGACACCCCCCTCCCCGCTCTGCCATTCGTGAGAGGCTCCTATGCCTGCTATTTAAGGGCCTTTAACAAGTTCCCTAATGGGGCGGGAGGGGGAGATGTACACAGGCTGCAGCCCCGCCAGAGCGGATGTCTGGCATAGCTGTGCAGCAGGGGCTACGCTCACCCGGCCAACGCGCGGTCCCTGCACAAGGCCCACCGGGGAGGAGGAGGGTAATTGCTGGAGAGGCAGCTGCTCAACTGATAACAACGCCTGAAAACTGACAAGGCAGGATCTCTTCAGCAGGTCTTACCAGCTCGTCAATATTGGCGTCGCTGCCGGGCGCCCCCTGCTGCCGGGCCCCTCGGGTGGCGTGCAGGGCCCGCTTCTTCCCTTGGTACCGGCCTTGTCGTGGAGGGTCTGCAGCTGGGCCCCCTTGCTTTCCCTTGGCTGCCTTCCTGGGTCTCACTGCAGGTCAAGAGAGGGCACAAGGTGCGCGTTAATGTCCTGAAGACAGGTAGCCAGCAGGGTGGTGGTGCTACTGCCGCCCCATCCCCTCCCCCCTTCCGAGACAGACACCCAGAGCTCTCCCCCCCCCCCAGCAGACTCGCTGGGCTGGCCCAACCTTTAGGGTTGAAACCACCACCTTTCCTTGGCATTTTGGGGATCTACACAGAGGCCCCCCTCCACGGCCCACAATCGATCGGCGTGGCTGAAAATCATCCCTGCCTTTGCCTTCGTGGTGAAGCCCCTTCACTGCCTGAGACCGTTATGAGAGCTGGCGGCCCTCCTACCGAACTCTTTCATTCTCTCTCTCTCTGCTTGGCCTGCCTCTCCCTCTGCCTCTCTGCTCCCCCCAGAGAAGTCGCCAGGCAGGCCAAGCGCAGCCCCATTCCAGAGAGGGACAAGTGGCCCACACGGAGGACGTGAGGCAGCTGCTAAGCCCCGTCAGCTGCCAGCCTCTGGGTGTCAAGTTACTCTGGCCAGCTGCTAAACAATAGCACGGCAGCACAACAAGAGACTCTGGGCGGGCGGTTTTGAACCCAGTGGGGGAGGCCAACTTTCACCCGGTGGCACTCAAACTGCCCCTCCTCCCAGCCTGCCTGCCTTTCATGCCCTCCCGTCCAATCCATCAGGCCCTTTGGGGTTGCCCTCCCTTGTGTTGAGGCCACTGACATGTGCAGAGATAGGTCTGGCAGGCTGACATTCCCGATTGGAGCCCTCGGGAGCCAAACCGCACCAGGGATTAGATGGGGCTCTGCCAAATGGAGAGTGTTCTCCACAGTGACCTTCCCTATTAAGTACCCTATGAAGCTGGAAGGGGGGCGGCGGCAGGGGCTTTATTTTTAGCGACGGCGGCCCCACCCAGAGCAACAGGAAGGAGCCTGGATGAACTTCAAAAGCAGACATAAATACTGGCAGCCCAGGAGCCCCCTTTCAGGGCAGGAAGGAGCTCCATACCAGTTGGGGAGAGAGAGAGCTGCACACAGACCAACAGGCTCTGACCGGAATGGGGTGGGCAGGAGACTCAAATCATGCAGACCCCACAACATCCATGGATCCCATATCTTTGGGCAAAGACCCCCCCCCCTTTCTGCCAGGCTTAGTTTCATATTTGCACAGACCCCCTGCGGAAAGGTCTCAGGGCCAAAAATACTCTGCAGGGCCAGAGAAACTCAGGTCAAAGCCAGAGGGGGAGGACAGACGGACAGGCTGTCTGTCTGAGACACTCAGGGCAGCCAGCGGCCACTGCTCTAAGGAAGGCCGCCAGGAGCCCAGCCTCTGACCTTGCAAGGCCAACGCCCCCAAGGAAGCCAGCTGAGAGGGGTGGAAATGGGGAGCAGGGGTGAGTGGGGGGAGAGGGACTGAAGCAGGCGTGGCTAGGATTTCCAGCTACCAGAGTCCCCTAGCCAGCTACATGGCATGGACACGTGTGGCAGCGGCAAACATGGGGAAAACACTTAGGTGTTTCAGTGCAAAACGGCGACACTTTCACACTCCGCCTTTGATCAGAATCATGTGGCCCAGAAGAATACCAAAGCGCAAGAAAGTTTGGATGTGCGCAGGGTGCTGGTGCACAGTCCCCCAGCACCGTCCTCAAGGATCATTCGCTCGGTGCCCGCTTGCTCTTGAAGCCACTCTGCCCCCCCCATTCCGTCTCTGCCTCCTCCCCAAGCCTTCCACCCAGGGCCTAGAGTGATGCTTAGGCGCTGCCTGGAATTCCCTCATGCGCATGCACACACATACACAAAATAATTGCTTCCACAAGGATAGACCCGTCCTAACCAGAAGGCGGCCTACCACCTGTGGTGTCCCCCCACGTTTGCCCCTGAGTAGCCTGCTTCCAACAACACCCAGGCTGGTCCCTGCATTTCGAATCGTTAAAAGGACGCACATTTTAAACCTGCCACCTCGTAGTCTTCCTCCTCCTCCTCCTCCTCTTCATCATCATCTTCTGATTCTTCTTGCTCAGGGTCACTCTCCTCTTCCACGGAGTCTTCGGCGTAGTTTCTAAAGGGTTAAGAGGGAAGCAGCTGTCCTTCGCTTTCTCCCAGGGAACCCTCCGGGCCTGCCCGGACTCAGGACCCTGCCCAGCCCACCCATGTCAAGGGAAAGGGGCCTTCGCTGAGTGGGAAACAGGCTGCAGCGACCACTGCCGATACCACGACGACAGGCGAAACCATTCTAAACACTGCACCTCGCTTCCAGCCAACGATCCCCCAAAAAGTAACCCTCATGAGCTGTGCTCCTCTCTGCAGGGCACACACCCTGGCCTGGGAGGAAAGGATGTTTCTCGCACGGACAGAACCCCATCTCTCCCGGATGATCATTGCTGGTCATCTGGTGTCTAGGGAGGGACCGCCCTGGAAGACAGCTTGGGGGTTGGCAAAACGGACTTGGTGCCCCATCTACACCCCCCCCCCCGGCCTTTGCCCTTTCCTTCCCGGCACCCAGTAGGGAGGTCTAGGAAGAGGAAGGGCTGCACCTTGTTAGACAAAAAAAAGAAAGAAAAGAAAAAGAACCCCACCTGCCCCGGGAGCTGCGCCGGGCGACGGAGGGCTGGCAAGCCGGGCACTGCCACTCGCCTTCGGGGATCTCGTACAGGGCGGGCCTCAGGCAGAAGAGGTGGAAGGCCTTGTTGCACTCGTCACACAGGATCAGCTTGTCGTCCTCCCCTGGTCGGTGGGTCCGAAGGAAGGAAGGAAGGAAAGAAACAACTCACTGCCTGGCATCACAGAAGTGGGAAAGGCAAGGCCACAGGGGTGGGGGCCCAGGGGAGCCAGGCTGTGAGGCTATGGAAGAGGGCGGTGTCCTCTCCATGCTTATAGGCCAACAGAAAGCTGCTCCAGCATCAGAAGGGAAGCTCCCCGGCTTGAAGATGTCCCCCCCCCGGGTGCCGTCCCCAACCCCTCAGGGGTCCTGGTCCCTCCTGACCTCTACCCGCTGGTCCCTCTCCCTCAAGCTGCCTTGCCTTGAGCCCAGGCCCACAAAGCTTCTCCCTTCTCCTGCAGTGCCCCATTGGCCTGCTCAGCCTCCTCCTTCCCCCCCCCAGCTGCCTCTACGCCCGGGGTTCCCTCTTCCGTAGCCCCGCTCAAAGGTGGGGTGCGCACGCACCTTTCTTGCGGCACACTTTGCACCTGGCGTTCTCTGCCGACATGTCCCACTTGATGCAGGCATCCAGCATGCCCAGCAGAACGTGCATGCGCGAGAAGGTCTGGGCTTCGCGAATGGACACCTTCCACTTCTCCACGGCAGAAGCAATCTGTGGGCAAAGCAAGGGGGCAAAGCAAAGGGGCTGAGCTCAGGATTCCCAGGACCAGAAGGCAAAGGGTCTCCCATCCCAGGGACACAGGACAGCTGCAATTCAGGCCGTGGAAAGGGGGGAAAAAACCCTCCCCTGGCCCCCACCGTCACCACCTCAGAGTCCCAGAATTCCTGCTCAGCAAACCCCTTAAAAAAGGCTGCCTCCTTGCCTTTGAAATCCAAACCCAACCCTTGTGCCTCAAGCAAAAACAAACAGCGGGGATTTGGCCCTTCAGGGCAGGGACAGCGGGGGAGAGAAAGTCTGGGTCCCAAAAGGTGGGGGGAACGGCCTGGGCTGCCCCCTGGCGGCCATTCTGAAGAACAGTGGTTTCCCTCTCTCCCTAAGCAACTGGCCAGGAGGCAGATCCTGGGGGATGAGGGACCCATCATGCCTCAAGACCACCTCAATCAAACTGATCAGCCCTCCGACCTGTTGGGCTGAGGCATGGGAGCACAAGCGCAAGAGGTTTTTACACACCGGAGCCAGCAAAAGGGGGGGGGGCGCTTGAAGGTGTTGCTGCTCGGTGCAAACAGTGGTCTCCTAGAGGAGGATCCTGCTCACAGCCACAGCAGGCTCACCCCACCCATGCCTGTCACCACACCCACAAGGGAGGTGGCAAGGGGGTGACACTTAAAAAGGATTTCAGGTAGGCGCTCGGCTCCCCCATTTCCCTCTCCCTCCCCCAGGCAAATCACACGTTGGGGGGGAGGGGGAAACGTGGTGACCTTTGCTGCGAACAGCAATTCTGGAGCCAAAGAAAACCAACCTTTTTTGCCGAGCTGCACATTCCCCTCCCACTGAATCCGGGGAAGGGAGGGCAGCGTCAAACAACGGGTGCCTAAGAAAACAAGCCATCACACCCGTCTAGAATTCCCTCCTGATTGCTCACTGGGACGGGACCTGGTGGAAAATTGTGTGGGCTCCCAAGCTCGTCTGGGTCTCTCTCTCCCCCCCACCCTCACGAATGCTCAGAATGCTTCTCAGACACATCGGTTTTCCAAAAAGCTGCTCCCGGAATTTGGCTGCTCAGGTGCCGGGTCAAAACAAACCTCCAGCTCTTGGCAGCTCCCGTTTCCCTACGCTGGAGAAAGCATCAGACTTTCAAGCACAGCTTCCCAGGTTCTGCTGCGGAGGGGGGGGGGGCACTGGGCCTGCACAGGATTACTGCCCCAACCTAAGCCTTCAGCAAGGCAAAGCAGGAGAGGAGGGGAGGCGAGGGCAGGCACAGACAGTGCAGGACCTCCAGCTGAAGAGCCAAAGGGCTACGAAAACACCCTGGAGGCCCCTGGTCCTCTGACCAGTGAAACCAGAACAGCTCACAATGCCCAGCAAATCTTTAATGTGTGGCGGTCCCAGTTCCAAGGATTACGAGACAGACCAACAGGAAGCTTTAAGAATGAAGCTTGCCTGTTGTTCTCTCTCTTCCCATTAAGATGGAAAGAAGCAGGACAGAGACCCCAGACTGGCTTCCGCTCACTGCCCAAAAGCGCAAGACTAAGACAAGGAGCTCCAGGTCGGAGCCATGTTGCACTCCACGATTCTGGCCCTCTGGCCCTCGTTAACCCTGGCGTCTGGCAAAACAGCAGCCAGGCAACAGACCGCTGCTCAAGGTCAGGGAACAAGCACCACCAGTCAGCTTCTCTGGTCCAAAAAGAGGTGAAAGGGAGGGCCAGGCAGGTTACACAAGAGCAAGAGAGAAAAGCAGCTGCCGTCAGTAGTTTTCCGGAAGAATGAAAACTGAAGGCAACACGAAGAACAAACCACACACACGTTTTGTTCCTAACACGTCTGCAATGCAAAACACTGATCTTCTAGAAAATCTCTCCATTCAAAATGTTGCCCCGGGGGGGGGGGAGTGGCCTGCTCTCCCTCTGCCTTCCACTGATGCACCGCCAGCACCACTGGGCACCCACAAGCTTCCCTCTACACCCACGCTCCCCTGACCCCTCTCTGGATGAGATAAGCCCAACTTCTCCACCCCATTTCAGACCTTGGCTTCTTCGGCCACCCTCTTCTCTTCGTCCACCTCCTCCGCCTTGGCAATGGCATCCTCGCCTTGGTGTTTCCGCCTCTTCTGCTGTTTGGGGGCCATGAAGCCCTGCAGGAACTTCTTGAAGACGCTGGCCTGGAGGGCGACCACACACTCCCCAAAGTCCTTCAAGCTCTCCAGCGAGCTTACCTGAGGTCACAAAGAAAACACAGACCCACGACGGCTCTTTCATCTCCTTCCTCCAAAATAAAATGCCTCGGGAAGGGAGCTCCCCATTCCTGCTCGATGGACAGGGAACGCTTCAACAACTATGGGGCAGGTCTTTCTTAGGTGCGGCTCTAACAGCAAGGTATAAAAGCAGGGCTCCAGGACGTGACCTCTCAGGGGCCAGAGAAATCTCCCAGGCTTACTGGATGGACCACCCAGTCTTACCCAATCTAAACCCAAGCTGCCCTAATCTGGTGATTCATTAATGAGGCTCGTTGCCACCACTGAAAACGAGAAGAGGAGCCTTAAGGAGGAAGCCATTAAAAGAGCGTTCTGGAAAAGGCTACTGGGCTCCCACATTTCGAGCCTCTCACCTGCTCCCCCCCCCAAAAAAAACCTGTCTCTTGACCCAGCGGGACTGCAGTGGTGGCAAACCTGACCCCTTGACTCGAGGGCCTCTGCTCCTGATTCCTCCCCCCCACCCTCTGCCCTGCACGCCCCACTCCTCACTCTGGCTTCAAACTCCGCCTCGCTGACGCATCCCAGGCCTCCCTTCTGGAGCCGCGTGGCCACTTCAATGAGGTCGCTGCGCAGGAAACTCAGCAATTCCTGGTGGCCATCGCAGGACTTCAGGCCGAGGTTCTGCTTCCGAGCCAAGTGGATGGAATGTATGATGTCTGGATACCTGAGAGAGAAGGAGATCAAAGGGTGATGAGGCATCGCCAATCCTCCCACTTGAGTCAAGCTGGAAGGCAGGAGGCCTCGGCTTCCAGACATGCTCAGTCGATGCAGGACTGCTGCAAACCAGGGCCGAGTCCTGTACGCTGAGGCTTAGCTACCAGTCACAGTCTCCGTACGGAAGACTATCTTAGCCGTCATGCCAAACCAAGTGCAGATGATCTTTCTACACTGGTGGGGCTTTCTGCTCCGTAAAAAGCACAAGAGGATTCTGGCCTCAGCCATGAGCAAAGGAGGAAAGGTTTCCCGCTTTAACCTCTTACACCTGCAGGACTAACTGAGTAACATGCACTCAGTAATATTCTGCCTAATGTAAAATCCAACAATCCGGCTTGCCAAGGCTTTTTTTAGAGCTGAAACACACTGAACTTATTTGTGTGCAAGTTCTCTTCGGATTGGTTTTTGTAGTCGAGCCCTCTAGGGCGGCACCAATTCTCAGCATCAAGTGCTGGTGGGCAAGGATTTTACTCTTGCCGTGTGGCATCAAATCAACTGCATAGGAAAACTTGTGCTTTATATTGCTGTGATCCCATGGTTTATGCACTCAGTTCTCTTTCTACACCCAGCACATTGTCAACGCTGCATTTTACATTCTTCAGTCAGTTTCAGTCACTTTGCATTGCACTGTTTTATCTACGCCCAGGAACTCAACACAAGAAGAGCATCAAACACCCTCTGACCAAACGCTCCCGATGGCTCCTCCCGCCCCGGTTCTGGGCAAACACGGTTCTGCAGCCCTGGACCCAGAGATTCCCCCGGGGTAACTCCAGCCCTCGCTCACTTCTTCTGCAGACGATCCTTCAGCTGGCTCTCCCTGATTCCTTGAGGGTGCAGGCATGCCAACAGTTCGTCCAGCTCCTTCTGGCTGTCGCAGAGAAACCTGGAAGAGAAGACACCACACGCCTCTCCAACGTTACTGCTGGTTTGGGGGGGGCAGGAGAACGGGGCTCAACACCCAGAGAAGCATGTATCGTGCCCCCCA
The DNA here is from genome assembly GCF_051106095.1 of Pogona vitticeps. Taxonomy (NCBI): domain Eukaryota; kingdom Metazoa; phylum Chordata; class Lepidosauria; order Squamata; family Agamidae; genus Pogona; species Pogona vitticeps. Next base: position 25,457,402 of record NC_135789.1, on the reverse strand, counting down.
CCCCCAATTTGCCATGACTAATCCCTTGACAACACCTGGATGAATTCAAGTACCCTGAACTGCTCTTTTATTTAAGCGTATTTCATTTTATTAACTGAATTCCCCATCTCAGCCTAAAGGAATATGAGGGCTAAACCAACTTCTGGGCAATGTGCTTCTCCCTCCTTCTCTCTCTGTCTCTCAACTCACAAACTGTAGGCGCCCCCTGCTGGCACAAGGGCGCACTGTTCATTCACAGAAACTTGAGAGCGCAAGAAAAGGGGTTCAGCAATTCAGATACGAGAGAGCTCAGTTAGGGGTGGGGGGCAGAGAAGAGACACTTTCCAAACCGGGGGGGGGGGAGAGGATCTGTCTGGCTCTGGAGTGCCACATCTGTATAAAGTGCTGAGCCACCATTTCCTTAAATCAGGAGTTTACTTCACAGGCTCTCCTGCTGAAACCATGTCCTCTGCAAGAGGACTGAGAAGATTCCACTAAGCGGCCAGCTGGCAAAGTTAGGAAGCAGCAGGAGTTTGGGATACAGCTGTAAGCAGCCAACTCAACTCGACTGCATGAAAAAACTCCTCCTCCCCATAGGCTGGCAAAGGCCTCTTTAGGAGGACAAGACCAAAACACACACAAGATACAGGGTGAAATTCAGAGGCCACTCGCTCCCAACCAGAACAGATTCCTAGATCAGCCACAGAACGGCACACCAACCCTTACACAGGTCCTACGGATCCATCAGGTCTGCTCCCCCAAATGAACTGAAGCCTGCAAGTATGTTTCCAGATATCCTCCCTCCCCACAAACGCTCAAGGTCCATTTTCCTTCCCGCCTGAAAGAAAGACGTGAAAAACATCTCACCACAGGTTCTGTCCCTGTTTTGGTACCGTCGTCTCAACAGGAACTTCCGGAATGTGGAGGGTTCCCTGCAGAGGAGTGTTCAGGACGCTGCCTTCCACCAGGGTCTCCTCCGGAGGGTCTGTAAAGATCAGCCCCAGGATGAGAAGGCAGGCGGCAGGCACCCAGTGAGGTTGGGTTGACCTCCACCCATTACTGTTGTTTTGTGCGGTGTGTGTTTGCTGCTTTCAGAAATGCACTATTTCGTAAAATTAACATTTGCAACACAATGACAGGTACACAGACACAACATGGGTTGGCCAACAGCGGCAGACCCAGCACTAGTACAGCTAAAACTCAAACCTGCCATTTGATTCCTCCTAGGCATCGACCTAGGGGAAGCACGCACGTTTGCAGACGCAGCTCCTGACTCATGTTAAATTCTGCATGTCAAAGGCTATCAGCATCTTCCCTTCTCCCACCCCAGGCTGCAGTTCTAAAATCTGAGCTTCGTGTGCTACTCTGTTAACTGCGTGGTAGACATGGTAGCAGAATTAATACCCAAAGAAAACTTTAAAAAAAAAACTGAACAGGACTTTAAAATTGTCACTCCATTCACTCCCCAACAGATATTTCAGTTCCACAACATAGTGCTGCTGGAAAGAAAAGATTTTGTTGATTATACGAGACATAAAACTAACATGGCCGTACTTTAACGACTTTGTTTGATCAGCATAAATCTCGATCAATGCAGAATTCTTCACATGTTCTGTCTCACTACTGAGCAGCAGCGGAAAGATTCTGTCACATTACAAGTATACAATCCAGACAAACAACTTTACTTGACTAAGAAAGGATGGCAGAGAAATCAGACATACCTTGTTGGTCTTCTTCCTCTTCCTCCTCCTCCTCTTCTTCAGCCTCCTCCTCAGGAGGTGTAAAACTATAGTCAATCCCGTCGTGCACCCAACCCTTCTCGATGAACAGCCCAGGAACCTCGTCTGAGAAGAGCCAGTACCTAGTGATGCCAAACGTAAGGGGCTCGGTTCAGACTCCCACATCCTGCCTCAAACACAAGCTCAGCTGCTCTGCTCTATGAAATGTTCAGAAGGCAATTCTCTGCCCAGCCCTCACTGCAGAGCGCAGGGCTGGCCTGTATCTGTGCCAAAGCAAAGATGTCTGGAGGATGCTCCTAAGGGCCTACGCCCAGGGGTGAGGGTGGCGCACTGGGGGTAAGAAGGGCATCAAGTCAAGAACCAATTACAGGAGGTCCAGAAGAAAACGGGGACAAGGGTTGAGCAAGATATGCACGCTCAAAACCTGACTAAGGAGAACCAGAGTCGAGAGCAACCTCACCATCTACAGGAAGTCATGCAGGAACAACCCCTTGCAGCATTTCTGGGGCACAGAAAGATCTCCCCCTGACCCACACCCTTTGGGGAGCAGCCACTGCCACACAGAGAAGACAAGGCGACGCAGGGGACCAAGCCTGTCTGAGGCCTTCTGGAGTTCCCAGCCAGGCCCAAGAAGCTCTTCTCTCTCACCGGTTGTGATTCCGGTCTGTGCCGATGGGCGTCCTGCGCATCACCAGCTTGGCTTTAGCGATACCGTCTTGAAAGGCCTTTTCTGCGGCAGCTTTATGCTTGCGAATTCTCTCCTCTTCTGCTTCCCGCTCCAGTTTTACTGAGAAGGGGTGGGGTAGGAAACAGAAACCCAATGAGCTCCCCGCAAAATAACGGTAGTTACCAGTTAATAAACTGACTGGCTCGCCTTTGACAGAGGGACTGGCCAAGGAACGGCACTCCATGGAACAAGGCTAAGTCTCCCTCCATCCTTTGGGCGCTTCCTCACTGGCAAGGCTGAGAGCTGGTGGCCTTCTGGGTTCAAACGGGCTGACACCCAGCACAACAATCGCATCCATAGCACACATCCTAAACTCTGAGTCTGGTGGGCTTCTACGGGTCTGAAGAAGTGGCCTTGATCCACAAAGGCTCTCGTGAAATGACAGTCGTTCGTTTTTAAAGGTGGCACCACATTCTTGTCTCTTGTGCTTATCATGATTTTTGGTTCTTATAAGGCCCAGATGCTCGGGAAGGACCCTCCGTGCAAAGAGCTCGGAGCTGGCTGTCTCTATGCTCCACAGCTTTCTCCCCACTCCCTGGAACCACAACCCCTTCTTGTAAGGTGTTTTTTATTGGCCCTTTAACCCCCGCCCATTTTCAAGTTTTCCCAGCAATTACCTCTCATTTGCATTTCCTGCTGCTCTTTCTCTTTCTTGGCCTGGATGGCCAGGAGGCGCCTGCTCTTGACGGTGCTGATCATGTCCTCGGTGGCCTCCACTTCCACGCGCGGCTCAGCCTTGGCCACCTTCTCCACCTCCCCGGCTTTCTTCCTCTCCCCCTTCCCCAGGCCGTTCTCCTCCTTGCTGTTCTCTTTGTTCTTGGCCACCATCTCTTTCCGCTTCTGCTTCTCGGCCCTCTTCTTGTCGTTCTCCTCCTTCAGCACGGCCAGCCGCTCCTTCCAGAGCTCCGCCGACGCCTGCTGCTTGGCCTCCACGTGATCCTGCACAGAGTAGGTCATCAGGATGCGGTGGCAAAGGGCCGTGAGGATCTGCAGCTTCTCCTCGCAGCTTAGCTCGAAGAACTCTGAGGTCTCCAGCTTCTCCAGGAACTCGTCCTGCACCTCGTTGTCCTCGAAGGCGGCCAGGTCTTTGTTCTCCTCTGGGTTGTCGGAAGCGTCGCTCTCTTCCTGCGCGTCGGACTTGCGCAGGCAGAGGCGGACCAGCTCGGAGACGGAGTGGAGGGTCAGGGGGATCTCGGACAGCTTCATCCCCAGCTCGAGATAGTCTTCCGCGATCTCATCTTGCAGCAGCGTCTGCAGGAGGATGACCAGAATTCTGTTCAAGTAGAGAAATCCCCCTTTCTCGGCACACAGGGCTTCCATGAGGGAAACGGCGGTGATGGGGTACTGGGCGTCCGGCAGCAGCAGCCCCGAGTAGCAGCTGAGGAACTCCACCACCATGGCCACGTCCCCAAAGAGGGTGTTGGGCAGCCCTTCCGGGGTGTCCACCAGCTTGAAAGTGGGCAGGAGGCTCCCTTTGAGGTCCTGATCCTCGTAGCGCTTCTGCTTCTCCAGCCTCTCCAGCATCTCCTTCTCGCGCCGCTCTCGGGCTTTCTCCTTCAGCTTCTCCTTCAGCTTCTCCCGCTTCTTCTTCAGGTACTCCTTCCGCTGATCCTCCGTCATGGAGGCCCAGTTCTTCCGGTGCTCCAGGAGCTCATAGCGCTTCTGCACGATCCCCCGCAACTCCTCGGGGAGACGGGCGCGGTCCTCGCTGGACAGCAGCCGGGCCGTTTTGGAGATGATGCAGGACAGGGCGCTCTTCTTGTCCTCCCGGTCTTTGTTCTCTCGGTAGTAGGCGATGAGGTGAAGGGCGGCGGGAGGGAGGTGCTTGGGAGGTTTGCTGGAGGCCCTGGGGCTGCCCCCGGAACTCCTGGGCGCCCTCGACACCTTCGCCGGGCCCTTGGTCATGTCCAGCAGCGTCATCTGCTTCATCTTCATCTTGGAATCCTTCTTGGGAGACCGGGACTTCCCCGAAGATTTCTGCCCGTTCATCAGCTTCTTCTTCTGCTTCGGCTGCTTGGGCTCCAGAGACTTCCCCAACCGCTTCTTGTTCAGGTTGCCGCCCAGCCGCCCGGGGGACATCATCTTCATCACTTCCTCCAGCTCCTCGGTGGGGGTCTTGGCGTTCTTGGTTTTCAGCGGGGAGCCCACTATGGTCTTCTTCAAATGCACACTGCACCACAGGGAGGTGCTCAGCCCCTGGCCTGCCGGAGAGCCGTCAGATTTGGGCTTCTTGGAGGGCTTCCGGTCGGGCGACGAAGCGCTCTTCCGCTTAGTGGAGGGATTGAGCGTCAGGTACTGGAATCCAAGGGGAAACAAAATGGTCAGTTCCTGCACCTACAGTTGAATGTGGAGTTCCAGGGCCTGCAATGGTTATTTCTCTCAGAGCCTCCTAGAGCAGGCGTTTGAGGACTGGTCTCAAGCAGGCTCCTGGATGCTAAACCCACAAGACAGGAAGATTCAGATGTAGGTTTTTTTTAAATGCTCCTGTGCAAAAATGAGAGATTCTGTGCAACTGGAAGAATTCCTGAGCACAGGCATGTTATTCCCACCTATCCTACTCAATTCAAAACTTGCCCTAGAGTGTCATCACATTATAGAACGTTTCAATATATGTAATACCCAGTTTTCCCCCTTTGCGGTTCCCTGCAATGTCCTAGCTGTTCATCCTCTCACTGCCTCACCTCAAGACAGGATGCAAGGAGGACCAGCCTATGAGGCCACCACACCTGGTGTTGAGGTTTCCTTTCAATTGAGGCTCTTTTCTCCCTGCTGGCCTGGCGTCCTGACTCTCAGGGAGAAAAGGTGCCAGGAGGAGCAAAGATCTACCTCACCATGGCCTCCCCAGCCCACCCACCCCAGAGTTTCAAAGAGGCCAAGAATCACCACCCGTCACAGAAGGGGGCTTCTGTCCTTGTTCTCTTTTCCCACAACACAGACAGATCTCGCCTCATTCCTCACTTTATGTGGGTCAAGCAAGAAGTCACTGAACTTGCTGGGAAGGGAGTATTTCTTCACCAACTCGTCCTCGACCACCCAGGGGGCGTTCTCGCCCGTTCCAGCCCGGAGCGCGTTGTGGCGGATGAAGTAGCGCAGAATCTCCTTGTTGGGGGGACGCTCGGTACGGACTAAGCTCTCCACTGGCACATTGCTGATGATCTGGGGGAGAAAGAGAAAGAAGCCTCTATGCATCCCGGCTCTCCGCTGGCTTTCAGCTACTCACCATTAAACGGCTGCTTTAATAGGGAACGGCTCCTGGCTGAGCAACCGCAACGCCCACGCAACCTTCTTGCGTCACCAGATCGCTGATGTTTTCAATTGCCCTGCCGGTTAAGCCCCATCCCTTTGCACAGGGAGGCCAAAAGCCGGCGCCTTACCTTGTCCTCGTTTTGCAGCTTGACATCGTATTTGTGCGGCAAAAATTTGGGAGGGACCCACTTCTTCTCTTCCTTCTTCAGGGAAGTGGGAAGCTTCCGAGGCGAGCGGCGCGCCCGATCACCTGTCCGAGTGTGAGACAGAAAAAGAGAGGGGAGTGTTGTTGGCTTCAAGGGACCGAGAGACCCAACTATGAAAAATGCTAATCAGGAGTGGAGCGGAGCGCTTGTGACAAGCACAGATGGTCAAGGGAAAAAACCACAGACCAATCTCCAAAGGTAAGTAGACCAGATGGCCAGTCTAAGGGTTTCTAAAAGGGGACTACATCATGCACACTTTGCAGGACCACACCAAAGGTTCTTTCTCAGTCCAGCACTGTGCAAGCAAGCCTCTGGACAGCCTACAAGTGGTCCGAAGGATCAGAAACCCCCACTATATTCAGCGCACACAGCCGACAGAACCACCAGGACTGAAGAGTTATGGACAGACCGGTTCTTCCACCCTGTGGCTATTTCTGTTCGTTTAAAGCCACCTAAGCCGGTGGCCAGCATCGACAAATCCCAAGAGTGGGTAAAAGATAGCACACAGAGTTTTGAAATCAACTAGACGCACTGATTTAACCCTCTAGAGGAGACAGACCAGAACCACCCCCTTGGCCCCCCCAAGGTATGTTACAGCTGGTAACCCAGCCAAAAGAGGGTGGCAACATAGACCCTCATCAGTTTTTGGGAGCACAGAGTGACCCTGGCCTGGGAGGCAGTATAGAGCAGAAAGAGCCCAGAAATCCAGTGGCCGCTTCCTGATCCCAAAGGCAACCTCAGTGTTTCAGCTCTGCCTGGCACCCTTTGGCTAAGGCCTTGCTTCATGACTCACTCAGACTGTCCCTCCTGCTTTCCTCTTCCTTCGTGACTGTCTCCTTCTGGTTATCCTGGGCCACCTGGCTTGAATTCTCTTTGTCGCTGGAGGGCGAATCACAGGCACCGTCTGCTTTCTTCTCCGCTGCTTCCTCTTCTGTGGCCTTCTCCAGGGGGTGTATTTTCACCACCTTCACCCGCAGCACCTTGTCTTTCCCAACCTGAAACAGGCCGGAAAATTAGAACCGCGCAAAGGACTCAGCCGCGAGACTGTTACAGCAAAGGTGGGAAACCTGCGGCCCTGAAAATGATGCACCGACTAAAACTCTCATCGTCCTTTGGTCCTGGGGATGGTGGGAACTCTCAATCCAAAATGCCTAGGGGACCAGGCTGGTAAAGGTCATTTCACAATGGGGGTAGGTAGTATAGGCCCCCCCCTCCTTGTTTTGCTTGGGGGAGCTGCTGCAGAGATTTGCGGCCCAGCCCCATCTGGAGGGATACACAATGCTGAACTTAGGCCACACGAAACGGCGGTGGTCTGGCATCTGGGCAACAAGCTGGCCATTGGCAAAAGGCCACACAGTTTCTCCCACAAACCTCTGCAAGTGGCCAATGCAATAATTCACATACCACAAAAAAAGCCACTACTCAACAGATAAAAAGCTACACCAACCATAATCAAAAACCATTTCAGACTTTTGTAAATATCACAACTACCATCATGCTTACATTTTTTTAATGTTTTCCTTCCTGTCTGCTGATGTGAATTCTCGGGCAACTGAGCCCCACAGTGATCACTGCATAGCTGACCAGCAAGAAGGCTTTTTCCAGAAGACACTCCTCACTACAGGGAACCTGTCCACTTGTTCATCCTTGTGAACCATGCTACCTTGTCAATTGCGCTATCCAGGGACTTTGATTTCCCTCCCTCTTTCGCCTCTTAAATATCTCATTACTTCTCTTCTCAAAAGCCTATGAAACCAATTATACAGGCGAGTGGGCTCCCACCATCTGACTAAGCTATACCAACTACTTTAGAAAGGTAAATGGATTCCAAAATAAGCAAGTCCAGGGGGTGGGGGTGGGGGTAGGGAGAGAGAGAGAGAAAGGAATCTCCAAGAATTCTGCTTAATTTAACCCATATTCTGCCCTCAGGCCTTACCTCAAAGTCACACTCTTCTCCCACAGCAAACTTGGTCATGATCTCCAGCCAGGAAAAGTCCACCAGTTTTTCTAAAGAGATGGTGTTGTGGTGAACCATTTCCAGAACAAGTTTCTCATACCAGACAGGGAATTCCTCTTTCAAGCTGAAGAAGAGAAAACACACAGGTAAGTACTTAAATGGCAACTGTTGTGCAATGGGCACAAGTGAGCTCACAGGACCAAAATCCAACACAAGAGACCATTCACCGCTTAAACACCACCAGGACTAAGAAACCGGTCTCTCTCTCTCTCTCTCTCTCTCTCTCTCTCTCTCTCTCTCTCTCTCTCTCTCTCTCTCTCTCTCTCTCTCACACACACACACACACACACACACACACACACACACACACACACACACACACACACACACACACACACACACACACACACACACACACACACACACACACACACACACACACACACACACACACACACACACACACACACACAAACCACTGCTTGTTAAGCAATACTGGCATATGCCAACAGCGATACAGAAGTTCTTTTCCTTCTGTTTAGGTAGAAAGAAAGAAAAAAATGGGTTTATTTTTATTCATTCATTCACTCCCAATTCAAGGAACCAAGGCACCTTACAAAATGATGGGGGTGGAGGGCAGGGTGCTGGATAACAAACCTATAAATAAAATATTAAAAAGTGACCAAGTGAAATAAGGAAGCAGTCCTGCATGCTTTATCCTGCCTTGTTACGTAATTATAAGACTTCAGCATCAGGGTTTCCAGCCATTCTGTCAGGAGGATATTGGTCAAACCAAGGTGGAACCTTGTGGCCTAGTTCTCACAGGGTAAGTATTGTCTGTACAGAAGAAAGGAGGCTACTTCTGAAAGACATACAATTCCTATTTATGAAAGAAAAAAATGGGCTGGTAACAACTGCTTTTAAATATGAACATCCCACACATGGCAAGCTCTTGTTCAGAAAGCCGTTGGCGTGTGATGGGTTTTCACCAAGTCTGTCCTTTCAGGGTTCTTAGATACGCATCAGTTTCTATCGTACTGTGATACAGCGTGATTTCTATTTGCCTGATAACTATCTAGGTTTCATGGAACAAGGCTAAGGAAAAATGTAAAGGAAAGCAACGAAATTTACAACACAGGCGCTGCGTATTTATCAACACCCACCTCGAATGAAGTCGGTCAGTCAGTCTGTACCCCCTCCCACACGCAGAGAAAGAGGCAAGACAAGACCCAGGCTGAAATACTGTTAAGAAAGCAGCCTTGAGTTTTAAGAAGGGCTGTCCCAAGACATCAAAACACAGGCCTTTGGGTGCTCTTGCTGGAGGCCTATTTAGAGGATGAGCACTGACTCACGCATGACTCATTTATTCTGTGGACATTTCACAGCAAGGCATACCCGGTTTCAAATAAAAACAGGCATTGGAGATTTTGCTACTTACAGCTCGGCAACTTCCTGCTCCTCCTCCCAGGCCTCTTTGTGCGTCAGCTGGCTGCTTCCGGTACTTTTGCAGGTCCATATTCTCTGGCTGTATTTCTCTAGCCGTGCTTCATACTCTCTGAAGGAGCAGCAGCTCAGGAAAATAGGGTAACCCCAGCTTTTACTTGTGGCGATTTATGGAAGGGCAACATTTAGACTTGGAATAAGGAACTAGGAATCCTGGCTCAATGGGAAGAGAATATACTCCATGGTTTTCATGGGAGCAGGTAAGCAAACCAGAACAAGATAACTCTGTATGACAGCCAGAGCGAAAGCAATGGCGGCATGTATAACTGCTGGCTGGCTCATGCGCCCGAACAAATCAACATCTTAAACCTGTATTATAGCAGGATTTGTTGCTGCCTTATGATACAGTGTTGTTTAGGCCTCTTCAGCTATTATCCTGGCTACAGACCATATTCACAAGTCTCCTGCTTTGTCTTTTGTTTCCTTGCTTTTTTCAAACAGAGAATTGACTTGTAACTTAGCTGCAGAAATGCTGTTCACCTTCGACTTATGAAATCATGATTTTTATGGCTTTTCACTACATGCGCGTGAAGTGAAAATTATAAACGTTTTTTAAAAACAGATGCATTTACTTACTGACATTATCTAGTTATGTGGTTCTTTTTGAGTTGTTATACACAAGCACTAAACATATTGTCCCAGAGCAGACATCAGAGCTTATCTATGGCTCCAGTATAGAGGGACCACCTTCAGCTCCAGCACCCCTCTCTTAATCTGTAATTATCCCAGTCTGCCATGGCACCTAAATTAGGCCAACTGTGGGAATCATCAACTACAAATTACTCCCCAAAACAGAATTAAAAGCCTTGCTTTAAAATGAATTTTCCAACTGGGGTTGCCAAGAACTCTACTAGGGTGACCTGAAGTCAAGCAACTTGGCAACAGACCTAGTTATGATGACACATCGCACTAGGCTGGCCTATTATCCACGCTCTGAGTTACAGAATCATGGGACAATGCTAAAAGTAATCAACAAAGGGTCAAGACAGTTCCTAAGTTAGCAAAATGCATCAGAGATACTGTACAAGCATGTTAAAACACAGGAGAGTATCTATGACTTCCAGCATCCAAGGAAGCCCCAAAATCTGCATTATCAATAAAGAATTCCTGTTAGGCATTGTAAAACAACTGAAACACTGCTGCTGCTTCCAGGTGGAAAAATGTGACACAGATCCTCCACGTGCCCTGAGCTGAACTAAAAATTTATTCAAGGTCAGAGTGGGGGGCAAACCTGGCCCTGCTGTCATCGTCATGCTGAGAGAGAGGTAAGAATCACATGAGCAATTTCCATGGGGATACTTGGTCATGCAAACTATAACGTGCTATAAACCTGTCAATTACCATCTGACAAGAAAGACCAAGGCAAGGGGTCCAGTAGCCTACCATTACTGAGACCTTTGGAGGTAGGAAAAAGAGACCCGATGCCAGCCTCTGAATGGTCCACTGCCATGATGCCAACCCCCATCCCTTACGTTGTTATGACTTTATCTGTCATGCTTCTACCGTATTTGACATGATGTAAAGTTGTAAACTACCCTGAACAACTGCAGAAAGGTGTTGTCACAAACGAAACACTTGGCAACATAATACTTCCTTGATTGCTTCAGGTTCGCAGTCATGCTGTCAGCTGGGGAAAGTTTTCTTCTGCTTGACCCCATAATTAAGGTTTCCAATCTTCTCCAATCACAGTCTCCTGGCAGACACAAGCAAATGAGGGCCACGTGTCTACAGAAAACTCACCAGAGCCAAAGTGCCATTTGTGAAGGGTGAAGTCTCTTTCTATCTGGGCTGGCCACTGGCCGTCAAAGCTAAGCCTTTAATCAAGTGTTGCAAAGGTGATTAATGTCAGGAGGCAAAGCTGCCCAACATGGAAGGCTGGTGGCAGCGAAGAGGCTGAAGGCACCCTCATGTGAATTTCGCAAGCTGGCTGAGTCTGTGCCACCGGGCACTCCAAGAGAAGCCACTTCTGACAGAGGCCCAACTATGCCAATTCTACGGACATGGGCTTCCCCCTCACCACCATGCAGGCCCAGAAAAACTATCCTTGGAAGCTTTACTCAGCTTCAAAGATTGGAAGCTTTACTCAGCTTCAAAGATTCCCTTTGGCATTGCTCCAGCATTTCCTAGAGTTATACCCGCAGCCAGAAAGGCAAGACTCTCAGTTCTTTGCCGTAAAAGATATTTTCAGCAACTGCATGCTACGCCAATATGAAACTGGAGGTTTCTTTGCGCCTATGGCATTCTAGGACACAGATCCCTGACCAGGGCCATAGCTCAGAGCTCCATCAAACCAAATCCTATCCACTGAACATAACAGCCTCCTCAAGCCTGGAATTGTCAAACACCTCAGCAACCTCTCCCACCAACAAGAGATTCTCACGTAGATGGTGGGGGCACAACCCCCTCCTCCCACAAGGGGAACTACTTGGAGATTCTGCTGCTAACCATGCCCCCCTGCCAGTTTCTGACAGTGCGCTCCCCTCACTAGGTATGCAGCAGCCTATATAGGAGCCAGTCCCAAGGGACCTTCCGAACAGCAGGCTCAAAGAGAAGGGGGAGTGGGGTGGGGGGAAGAATGTGATGAAAAGAAGCCATCTTTCCTTGGAGGCTCCCAGCGACATGTGCCCAGAACAGATTATTATCACGTTCTTCTCAAACCAATGACCAACCCAAGCATCGTCAAAAGGCTGCAAATTATGTCTCGCTCAGCCTCCTCATTCTTATAGGTGAACCGCCTCAATCCAAAGGCCATGGGGCAGGAACTATGAATTCAATGCACCCTGGTCTGGATCGGTGTTCCAGACACACACTGCTATGTTAGATGCACTTAATCTTGCTCAGCTGCTCATCACTATAAGCAAGTTCCTCAGGATACAAAGGCAGAGAGAGGCTGCAGGCAGTCAAGAGAGGTCTATGGAGTAAATGAATTATGCAACCCATGATCTAAAGGAGGAGCTCAGGAGGAAGCAGCCTGTGGGCTGTTGTGCCTTAACAGATTGAGACAAACCACAAGGCTGGCGGAGGCGCCTCCGCCCTGCAAATTTATGGCAAAGAGACTTTTGCCTTTTCCAAGTAGTTCTGCATGCATGGGCTTAAGCCTGAGAGCTCCCGTTTCACAAACATGTTACACCAGAGAAACATAAAAAACAACCAATTCAAACTTTTATGAAGTTAACTTTCCACCTCATGAACTTCTTGACATAGAAACGACCCACGAAGGCGCTTGCAAGGAAGCTTTCCCTCTATAAAATACTCCATGAACAAATAACAGCTGAAGCTGTCCTAACAAAAGATGGGGGGGGGGGAAGGGGGTGCAAGAGGCAAGGGGTGGTGGTGAGGGAGCCTCCTGGGAAGGAGACAAAGAAGCTAGCATGGAAAGGAAAACAACGCCCCTCTCGTAACTGCTTAGGCCTGGTTTACAATCAAGCACTCTGGCTATTCAGGTACCGAAGCAAATTCATTCAAACCAACCTGACACAAGACACAGTCTCACCAGCCCTTTTACTTTACTTTATTTGGACTTATACCCTGCCCCTCTAGACAAAGTCTACTCAGGGCAGCTTACAGAGTGATAAAATACAATAAAATAAAATACAATCACATACATAATAAAACCTAAAAGATGCATATATAGATTATCAAGATGAGATAATTGAGAAACAAAGAACAATTAATTGACTGGGGGAAAAGCCTGCCTAAAAAGCCAAGTTTTTAAATGGCTTTTAAAAATGCCCAGCAAGGGAGGCAGGCAGATTTCCGTTGGGAGAGCATTCCACAACCGAGGGGCCACTGCTGAGAAGGCCCAGTTTCTTGTTCTTTCCATCCGGGCTTCTCTCAGCGTAAGGCCCCTCAGCCGTCCCTGCTGGCTTTGTTGAGTGATTCGGGTAGACCTGGGTGGGAGAAGGCGATCTGCCAGGTATTGAGGTCCCAAACCGTTTAGGGCTTTATACGTCATCATTAAAACTTTGAAATCAATGCGGAAACGAATGGGCAACCAGTGAAAAGCAGCCAGGGTGGGGGAGATATGCTGATATTTCTTCACCCCACTAAGGAGCCTGGCTGCCACATTCTGCACCATTTGAAGTTTCCGCATCAATCCCAAAGGCAGCCCCACGTAGAGTGCATTACAACGGTCTAAGCTCGAGATTACGAGCGCATAGACAAGAGTAGTGAGGGCCCCCCAATCAAGATATGGTCGCAACTGGGCAATCCGCCATAGGTGAAAATAGGTGGAATGGACCACAGACGCTACCTGGGTTTCCATGGTAAGTGCTGGGTTCAGATGTATCCCCAAGCTGCAAACCTCGCTCTTTGCGGTGAGGGTCAACCCCCCAAAAGAAAGGGAGTCACTCAAACCGTTGATGAAAGGACCACCCACCCTCAAGACCTCCGTCTTGTCTGGGTTCAGCCTCAACCCATTCGACTGCATCCATTCCAGTACAGTCTCCAGGCAGTGCTGGAGGGACGGAACGGCATCCACTGAAGTAGGTGAAAAGGAGATGTAGAGCTGTGTGTCATCAGCATACTGATGACATGATGCCCCACAACCCCTGATGTCCCCACGGCCTCATGTAGATGTTAAACATCATTGGAGAGATGATCAACCCCTGTGGAACCCCACAATCGAGGCTCCATGGGGCCAAAACATTCTTGCCAAGCTGTACTCTCTGGGGACTGTCCTCCAAGAAGGATCGGAGCCAGGCAAGCGCCAGGCTGCCAATTCCCAGCTCAGAAAGCCTTCCCAGGAGGATACCGTGGTCGACGGTATCGAAGGCGGCTGAGATGTCAAGGAAGACCAACAAGGACATATTGCCCCTATCGGCCTCCCTCAACAGGTCATCCAACAGTGCGACCAATGCCGTTTCTGTACCACAGCGCGGCCTGAAGCCTGACTGAAATAGGTCCAGGGCATTGGTATCGTCCAAAAGCGCCTGTAGCTGGTCTGCCACCACCCTCTCCACCACTTTGCTTAGGAAGGAAACATTGGCGACAGGCCTGTAATTTCCAAATTTGGTTTCTTCCTAATGGGCCTAAATGAGTGTCTCCTTGAGGGCAAGGGGAAACTTGCCCTCCTGGAGAGACCCATTAATTATTGCAGTGGCCCATTATGTTGTTACTGGTGTGGTTTTGATTAGCCAGGCCAGGCAAGGGTCAAGGGAGAAGGTGGTGGCCCCACAGCAATCAAGCACTTTGTCCACCAAATCTGGAATCATAGGCTGAAAGAAGTCAAGGATTACCGGGCAAGGCGGAGCACTATACATCTCTGCTCGATCCATTGTATTTAAAAAAGGAGAGAGGTCACGGTGGATGGTCTCCACTTTGATTTTTAAAATGCTGCAAATTGGTCAGGTGAGATATTAGTGGGAGGCCTATCACCCAGACCAATTCCGGATAGATCACGAACTATATGGAAGAGCTCCGCCTGCTGATTAGAAGCTTCGCCTATCCGGTCAGTGAACTGAGATCGTCTTGCAGCCCTTACCTTAGCTAGGTGACGGTTAGTTGCGATCCTGACAGCTATCTCATTATAATCCGTCGGTTTCTCCCTCCAAATGCACTTTAGCCGTCTCCTGATTCGCTTCATTGCTCGTAGGTCCCGGTTATACCAGGACCCTGGCCGAGCTCTACAACAGAGAGGGTGTTTAGGGGTGATGGTGTCTACAGCCCTAGTGGCAGCGGCAAACCAGCCATCCACCAGAGTTTCGACAAGAGTGCCAGACAGAGCAGCTGGAATTCCTCTCATGGTGTCCTGAAATCTCAATGGATCCAGTAACCTTCGAGGGCGAACCATTAAAATAGGCCCATTCTCCCTGAGCGCGGGGGAGGGGAGTGCCATTGTGAGGTTACATTTTATTAGGTCCCTCTGCACCACGAGGGACCTAATAAATGTCCCTCTGCACCACGAGACTTTTACGACAACTATGTTTTAGAGACAAAAAGAAATAGGTCTTCACTGCAAGTCTAATGATCCTCTGAAAGGAGATTGAAATGTGCCAGATTCAAATGCATTTCCTTACTCAGCCACGAGCAGAAGTCAAAATGCATCTCCCACTCTGCCGACTACGAAACCAAATGGCATGACACAGCCACCATTTCCTGGATAACCGCCTTGCAGTCTACGCAAGTGGCTAAATGGAGGCCTTGGGTGTAAATCAAGCTCAAATCCAGGCTCAGCTGCTAAGGGCCATTCCTGGAAGATGAGGCGTAACAACCAGGAGGAGAGAGGGGGCAGCGGGGGTGGGGGGGCTGCCAGATGGGGTTGAACTCCTCCTCCCACCATTCCATTCTTCTGGCCAAGCTAATGGAAGCTGGAGCCCATCAACACCAAGATGGCCACCAGAGTCTGTCCAAGTGGTGATTCTGGAAAAATCATTTATTATTATCAGCTTGTTCCTACTGTTTGGATTAGCTCTCTCTCTTCAACCAAAGCAAGCAAGTGGGGCGGGGGTGGGGGCACTAATGACTCATCCGGAATCACAACATGCCAGTCCAGGGCTTCCAAACTCAGGAAATCAACAGATGTTGGCATATCAATTCCACAACAAAGGGCCTAATCTCTTAAACATCCCCTAAGGTAGTGGCTATCAAGATTTCTTGTGATGGGAGGGACATTCCTCTACAGCTCAGCCCTACAAAAGAGTCATGGCTATTATTATGTAGTACAAATTTCTTAAAATTTCTGCCCACCAACCACTAACCCTAAATTCACTATAATGCAGGGTAGTGGGGGAGGGGGAAATCCTGTGGGGAAGTTCACTATTAGGTCCTGCTGCTAATGTCTCTTCCAGAGAGAAGGCGGCCTCCATCTCTGCTCCCTTAGGCCCCAATGGCCATCTCCCTCCCTCACAAATCCTCTAGGCCCTCATGGCACCCAGGCATGACAGGGATCCATCAACCCAACCCTGTTGTTCGCCCTCGGCAACCAAACATGATGAGCAGACTTTCTCTGCAGAGGAAGTTCCATGCTTTCAAGATCTCCGTACCAAGGCAATGAACCCACTACAAGAGCAGATGAATGGCTCACCTAGGTCAGAGTCCTTTAGTCCTTTCCTTCATTGAGAAAGCTTACTTAAAAGAGACCTTTGGGTAAGTATGGGCAGTATATAAATTAAATAAATAAATAAATCAAACAACACCTTATTTCAGCACTGCTACCACATCAAATATTTATTTATTTATTGAATTTATGCCCCGCACCATCTGGCAACCAGGCCACTCTGGTCGGCTAACAACAATATGAACAACAATCTTAAAATAAATTAACACATAGCCAAATAGGGTAAATTAAAACAAATGGCAATGAAGGTGGTAAAAAGAGTGACAAAGAGGATGGCAAAAGGGAGGCTGACATCTTAATGCTCCAGGAAAGCCTGGCCAAGTCTTCAGTGCTCGTTTGAACCCATCCAGCGAGGGTGCCAGGCAGATCTCAATGGACAGGTTGTTCCATTGGCAGGGAGGGACTGCTGAGAAGGCCCCATTTCTTATTCTTTCCCTTCTAGGCCTCTTTCAGGGCCAAAGCCCTCAACCGCCCTGCCTGTGAAGAGGGGGTATTACGGATAGATCTGGTTTTCTGATAGACACCGAGGTCCTAAACCGTTTAGGGCTTTAAATGTTATCATCATAACCTTGAAGTCAATGGGGAAACAAACCGGTAGCCGTGAAGGGTGGCCAGAGTGGGGGAGATGTGCAAGAATTTTTTCACCCCAGTTATTAATCTGGCCACCGAATTTTGGACCAGTTGAAGTCTCCACATCAGCTTCAAGCCCCACGTAGAGAGCACTGCAGTAGTCTATTCTTGAGATGACAAGGGTATGAAGCATCGTCGTGAGTGCCCCCATGTCTAGATAGGGATGCAGCTGAGCGATCCTCCGAAGATGGACATGAGCTGCCCAGATCACAGATGCCACCTGGGTTTCCACGGTGAGATCTGGATCGAGGCAATGCCCAAGCTGCGAACCTCACTCTTTGTGGGAAGAGTCACTCCCCCAAAAGAGAGGGAGTTTCCCAACCCACTGACTCCAGGGCAGTCCACACATTGCCACACATTCAACCTCACTTCTTAGTTACAGATCCCATCCTTCCTCCAGAGAGTTCACTACACAGCTCTAATTCAGCACTAACTGCTAAGCCATACTGCTTCTCTTTTGTAATGGCTGACACTATTCTACAGTGACTGACCTACTCCAGTGGATATTACATTTCCCCATCTTTCCTTGAATAAGTTTAAGAAAGCATTGCTAGCAATTTCCTCCCCCTCTCGATTGTTCTCATAACAACTGTGCCAGATAGGTCATCTTGAGATGCAGAGAAAGGCAGAGGGGAAAGAGAAACATCCAAAGGTCTTGCAGCAAATTTCATGGCAGAATGAGAACTTGATCCTGAAGAAGCCCAGTTGCATATCTCTAACTGCTATGCCACACTGCCACTCCTTTGGCACACACTGCTCTATCTTCTCTGACATCTATCTGTTCCACTTGGATCCCCCTTTCCCACCGCTGAACTTGAGATACTTTATTTACTTACTTATTTACTGTTTCAGTTTGTATATCACCTCATAATGTAAAAACACTCCATGGTTTACAAAACATTAAAAATGTGTATCTAAACACAACAAATACCTCAAAATTGCCACCTAAGCCCCTACCTAAACAAGGGGGGCTTATCCCAACAGGGGCCACAACCAGCTGGAGAAGCAGGCCAAGCAGAGCGCACAGGGCCCTGCCAAAAGAAAAATAAAAGAAAAAAAAAGGAATTCCTGTGGCTGCCTGGAGCTGGAGGCCTCCTTTCCTGAGTCCCAGAGGCCAACGTCCCAGCTCCTCTCGAGGTGCCCTTGCCAGCCAGCCAGCTAAGCCGCGGGGAAGTTTTATAAGGTGGGCCTCGCCAGTTTAAGGGGCTTCTATTGCACCGCCGGAGAGAGAGGCTGACTCTCCCTCCATGCAAAGAAGCGTGGAGAAGGGACAGAGGGAAGTCATGCCTTCCGCCTCGGCCTCCCCACCCCTTCCGTGACCGGATCCTCTTCCACGCCACAAGCGCCTCGGGTTTCCCCTCCCGCTTCCCCACCGCCACCCCGGCGAGGTCGGCCATCTTTGCCGGCCGGTCGAAGCTCGGGACCCTTTCCCTCCACCGCCACACACGCACACATACATATATCCCAGGGCCCACACGAGACTCTTAAGGAGGAGAAAGGGGGAAAGATCCGAGGGAAGGGAAGGGAACAGGGCGGGCGGAGAACAACAAAGGGGCCGAGAGGGAGGGAAAGAAGCCGCCCCGCTTGGAAGAAGAAAAGGAGGCTGAGGGGGGGCAAGGGAGGCCGCCCTTTCTCCGCCACGGCCCTGAAGGAAACGGGAGCCCGGCGGCCTTCGCCCGCCCTGAGGGGAAACGAGGCTCCCCTTCTTCTCCTTCAGGGTCCCCCTCCCTCCCTCCCTCCCTCTCGACCGGACCGACCCTTTCCGAGGGATACTCGTTGGAGCGGAAGACCTCTTGCGTGTGAGCGATGACGAAGCGCTCCTCCGGCGGGTCTCCGGGCGGCGGAGGCGGCTTGGCCAGCGGGAAGGGCTTGCGGCCCAGCAGCGGCGCCATCCTCCGCCTCGACTCCGCCGCGGGCCCGACCCAGAGAAACAACCGCTGCCGCCAGAGGGGAAATGGCGGGAGAGCCGAAGAAGAGCGGCAGTCTCGGCCTCTTCTTCTTCGCCGTCGCCTCCGTCGCCGCCGCCTCACCGAAGCCGGCCGGGCCTCCCGCGCGCGCGCAAACCACCACAACAAAAAGCGACTGGCGGCGGGCGGGTGCGTTCGGCGCCTGACGCCTGCCCGTTGCGCCACGCGATTGGCTCGCGTCGGAAGGCCGTCCCCGCTCACTGGCTGAGGGGCGCGTCGCTCTGCTGCCAAGGCGCGGCGCAGCCAGCGGGTGCTCAAGCTTGGTTGCAGCCGCGGGCGGAGGGAGGGAAGGTCGCGTTATGTAAGCGCAAGAAAACAGCGCGAGCTACCCCGGCGCCATTTTGTCCCGTCGCCGTTATTAAGTCCCCTAGCGCTCGGCGGCCAATGGAAACGCGACGTATCATCCGGGAACGTGAGATAGAAAAAAAAGGAGGCGGGAGAAAGGGAGAAGAAAAAAAAATCTGCTTCCCGGCTTTTGTCTGGGCGAGCGATACGCGGCCTCGCCTTAAAGGGCCAGCGTCCCTAAAGTAGAACCCTGGAGAAACCTGGGAAATAAGCGAACGGGGATGTTGAGAGAAATGTACCCCGGAAGGAGCTTACTAGGCCAGTCTGCAACACTACCACCAGCCCAAGCTCAGGGAGTTCTAGAACTTGGTTTCATTGTTGGGCCTGAGAGCTAAAGTGTTCCCTTGACCATGTACAGAGTGCCACTGTGAGACAGTTGCAGCAGAATGTTTGAATAAATACCGGGCGGTTTATAGTCCAAAAAAGGCAATACAATTAAAATCATCACTAAAAAGCCTGAAACAAGGCAAAAACAGAGGAAAATTAAGTAACGGCAGGAGGGGAGGCCTGCCTAAAGAGCCAGGTCTTCAGTTTACTCTTAAAAACTCCCAAGTGAGGGAGCCATGCAGATCTCAGAAGGGAGGATGTTCCAAAGGCGAGGAGGAGCCACCACTGAGAAGGCCTGGTTTCTAGTTTTTTTTCCTTCTGGGCCTCTGAGTTAAGCCTCTCAGGTCTGACTAGAACGAGTGACACGGGTAGAATTATTTTATTTATTTATTAGATTTCTATCCCACCCATCTAGACCAAAGGTCTACTCTGGGCGGCATACAAATTTAAAAACAATAAAACCAATAAGCATATATTATAAATCTAAGATGGCAAAAGTATAAGAAATTAAGATATTTAAGAAAGAAAGAAAGAAAGAAAGAAAGAAAGAAAGAAAGAAAGAAAGAAAGAAAGAAAGAAAGAAAGAAAGAAAGAAAGAAAGAAAGAAAGAAATGGCAGGAGGGAAAGCCTGCCTAAATAGCTATAGTAGGTCTTAAGTTTGTTTCTGAAAACACCCAAAGAGGGAGCCAGGCAGATCTCCACTGGCAAGTTGTTCCAAAGTTGAGGGGCCACTGCCAAGAAGGCCCGGTTCCTCGTTCTTTTCTTCCGGACCTCCCTCGGAGTTAGGCCGCCCAGCCTGGCTGGAACGAGTGACTCTGGCAGAACTGGGTGGAAGAAGGTGCCCTGACAGGTATCGAGGTCCTAAACCTTAGGGCTTTATATGTAATCATTAGAACCTTGAAACTGATGTGGAATCCAACAGGTAACCAGTGTAAGGCGACCAGAGTGGGGGAAATATGGTTTTTTTTTTCACCCCAGTTAGTAATCTGGCCACTGTGTTCTGGACCATTTGAAGTTTTCACATCAATCTCAAAGGAAGCCCCATGTATTGCAGTAGTCTATTCTTGAGACTACGAGTGCGTGGACAAGTGTGGTGAGCGCCCCAACATCAAGATAGGAACGCAGCTGGGCAATCCGCCAAAGATATAAATGGGCAGTGCGGACCACAGACGCTACCTGGAATTCCATGGCAAACGCCGGGTCAAGATGGACCCCCAAGCTGCGGACCACATTCTTTGTGTTGGGTGTCGCTCTCTCAAATATCGGTCTTCATTACTCAGCAATAATTTGCCACTTTCTCGCCTGACATGTCAGAAAGTGGGCACTGTGAAGCTTGTGTACAAATTGTCAACACTTGATGGTTCCACTTACAGGGTGACCATTTTATCTGATGAAGGCAGAGCTGTAGAGAGGATTTTGCCAACATACTCTCCTGAGGTTTGTCTGTCTCCTGTGACTTTGTCATATTATTGCACATTGTCATGTGGTCTGTTGATTCTGATATGGTTGTGCTTCCATTTTTCTGTGACAAATGTTATGGACTGGGGGACTGGTCAGTTGGAGGACTAATGTTTCTGTATTTTTATGCTTTTGTGTAAACTGCACTGAGCGTTGGCCTTTCCCAAAGCCAGGAGGGACATACATTTCATAAATAAATAAATAAATGACACTCAAGAGATGGATGGAAAAGCTACACCTACAAAGCCCATTTGGTATAAAATTGCTTTACATCTTGGAAGTGAGCCTTACTGAAGAACTCAATGGCTGAAAACAGCATGCCAAGTTTTTGGATTTACAAGCACGCAGCTACCTTTTTTCTATGTGGAATTCCAGTTTATCCTAAAAACAAAACTAAAAACTACTGGTTTGTGTACAATTTTGTACTTTACAAGCCAGTTCTTCAGAACCGTGGAATTCTACTCCATGCATCAGGAGACATGCATTGTAACCCCTGGAAACTGACACAAAAATAAACTGGCTAGTCTTAAGGGTGTCACAAAACTTCCAGTGGTTGTTGTTGTATTTAGTCCCAGGTACATCTACAGCAAAATCTGGAGTTTTGCTATTGAAACAAAAAACAAACGACCAGCAGGAGCTGCAGCAAATGCCAACTTCCTGTGGTCTGTGAGCATGGGAACCTTTTTCATGGAGATTCCAGGGGATGCCATCAGCAAAGCTGCCTGGGCACTGCAGCATAAGGAAAAAGTGGTGGTGTAATATGTAATTATATCTTACTGTTTGTTAGGTTTATGTTGTTGGGTTGTTTAATAAATTTATTTTTAAAAAAGATAAAAGAAAAGCCCATGAGCTAGACTGCAGATTGAAGGGCAAAGGCAGATTGAGGGAACAAGACGACAGGTTAGGAGGTCTTGAGTACCAGTCAAATGTTTCCGCCAACCAAAAAGTCTCGCTGTAGAGCCCTGACATCCTGCTGGTTTTATTTATTTTACTTTATTGCTTAAGTTTTTCTTCCCTTTCTATACCCTGTACCTCTATAAGTGATGCCCCCTGCATGTGTGTGTGTGCCTTAGTCAACCCGGTGTCAGCTAGTTCCAAATTTAATCTTCTGTTGGGTGCTTTTAAAGTTCAACGGCTTCTCCCTCTCAGAGAGAGCCAGATGCCAGCTCTTCCTGTAATGCAGCCCCAGCTTGCTCTCCTCCCTTCGAGGAAGGGGGCCGATCCAGCAGCCGTTCCTCCCGCTTGTCCCTCTCTTCTTCGTCCATCAAGCCCCATGGGGGTGGGGGGAATTATTCATCCCTGGAGGGCTTTCAGGAAGACTAAATAACCCCAGGAGTAGGTGATGCGGTTCTGGGCTAGCGCTGAGGTCACTGGCTTCACGCTCCTCCTCCAGGCCACGGTCCGGTAGCAGAGGTCAGGGTTGGCATCCACCGGGGCGCCCTTGTAGGCCAGCCACTGGGGTTCCTCTCGGGCCGCCTACATGGAATGGCTTCTTCCGGCTGTTCATGAGGTGGGAGAAATGGACCACTGGGTCTCGGGAGGCCGCCCCGAACACGCTCTCCACGTCCTCCTCTGAGCAGGCCAGCCTCAGGGCCGGAGGCCCCTGAGCGCGGTGGCGACTCCGTCTTCGTCCTCCTCTTCCTCCGGGTAGACGCGCATCTTGACGTTCCTTCTCTGCCGCCGCTGCAACTGCTCCTCCCGGGTGACCTCCGCTGCTGCTCCTACTTCCGCAGCAGGGGCGGCTGTCCGGTTTGGGCCTTCCGCTCCGCCTCGGCGCCTAGCCCCCGTCGACGGAGGTGCTCAGCTCCACCAAGCTCAGGGTGCAGCATTAGACCTTGGTTTCACTGTTGGGTTTGAGAGCAAACGCGTTCCCCTGAGCGTGTGCAGAGTTCCCCAGAGCCAGAACACGGTTGGAGCAGAATGTGTGAATAAATAAATATTTGGGGCACCTGACTCACATCCTATACTGCCTCCTTGGTCAAATCCAAAGGTCTGCAAACATATTTGCCCGCACTTTTGACTGGCCTAATTCATTAATGACACTGACAGGGACTTTAAATATATATATGCATGCGTGTGCTTCAGGGGCAAGGAATCTGGCATCAACGAAGCTGCCTGGGCATTGCTGTACAAAGCCCATGTGCTAGACTGCAGATGCCAGAGCAAAGGGAGATTTGGGGGGGGGGGGACAAAAACAGGTTAGGAAGCCCAACAGAACACCTGCATATGTTTTCAGAAGTAGGCCTCAGAAGCCAGTAATGTGAGTCCTCCAACACAAGGAGTAAATTATCACCATATAGACATCTTGTGGCATGTTGATGGTTTTATTTTGCAGGACAGAGGAAATCCAGAAGGAGGCAGAATCTGGGGGGAAAACAACAACAACACAATAACCCAAATGCAGCCGGTCAACAGAGTTTGCTATGTTATTTCATTACTTAAAAAAACTTGATTAAAATAAAAGCAGTATGTAAAACATGCATTGGGCACATTAGCCTATTTAAGCTGTATGAAATAAAGCTCTTATGGTCAAGATATGAGTCAAAAACATTTTCTCCCCTGCAAAAAATTATGTAAGAATCCAACAGAAACAGCAGGATTTAGGCTGGCTGCAAGTGTCGGCATGGACAAGATTGTGCAGTTCAAGGAACAAAATGTAATTTTCCACATGGTTTTCATACCACTCCAATACCTCTTACAAGAACCACGAAAGACCGTCAAATTTTGTAATAAATGGGATTAAGAAAAACCCACCAGAAAATCCTGCCAAACCCACAACAGCATTTTCTTTCCCGGGGAGATATTCTCACTGAGATGCAGGGCTGCCCAGTTCCAAACACCCTTTAGGAGGTGCCTTGATGAGGACAAAAAGCAGAGATGGCCACCCAAATAAATTCCACGTTGGAATTTAAACAGCTGGTCCAGCTTGCCAGTCTGAGCCGCTTTGGACAAGCAAATCTCCTCTCAGTAATCCTTAACTGGGAAACCCTGGAAAGGCTGGCCGCAAGTTGGAATCGATTTGATGGCACATCATGAATTAATAGCCCACTGGGCCGTAGTGCCAGCTGGGCCAGGAACTGAATCCAGGCTGTGGCTGCTGGAAGGGGCTCAGGCAAGATCAACCAGAGGGAGCATCTGTGGCTGATGGGCTTACAGGAAGCTGCACAGGGATCCTAGAGCACCACCAGAAAGAGTGTCTCATTAGGAAACCATTTCTGAATATACCCTGAGAAGAATTGCTGTCTATAAGAATGGACATGACTGCATACAATTAGTTATTGTTCAAAAAATTCCCAGCACAATAAAACTGATTAAAATGTTGACTGGTGTTATAGAACAGATGCAAGTTTTAACCAAAACCCAAAAGATCTGTTCGATACAGATGTAGTCTGTATGCAGTTGGTGATACTGGTATTGTTTGTTCTGACGTTGTCAACATTGGGATTTAAGCACCAGCAGGCTTCGAGGCTACATTCATCTGAGCAGGCCAGGACGAAGGCTGCATATTTTGGTTTCTCCCTCCCTATTTCTCATAGCCCAGCCTGAAAAAAATGTGCTCAAGAACTCAAAAACTTTACCTCTCGTTTTTCCACATTCCGAATGTTTGGGTTGTGCAATTCAGTTTTTAAAAATTCAGGTCATGGGTCAGACAGCCGTCCTTCTTTGTGAAAAAGAGCAGTGCCTCAAAGCTAAGGGGCCTTTCTTTGGGTCTGATCCAGAATCTGGCTCAGCACGCCAATTCAAACTTCCTCTCTGGCAAGCTCTCGCAGGGGACTGAACCTCCTCCATCACTACTCACCTCAGGCAAAAATGAACAGGCTGGACGGCATCATGCTGGGGGGGATCAAGCCGTATTCGGAGTAGTACAACCAGGAGGCGTAAAACATCCCGATGAGGCAGGCAGTTCCCAGAAAGCCCTTGAAGATTTGCATAGCCCGAGACGAACCTGCAACGGTTAGCGGATGCTCCTTAGAGCCCTCGTCCGGCAAACCTGCACAGGAAGCCTCTGGTTAATGGGATCGAGGGGACTGTGCAGATTTTGCTCACAATCACCCATTGCTCTAAAGATTCTGGGGGCAAAATGGGGCAGGTAGGGTCTGAACGACAGAAAATGCAAAATTTCTACACAAGAGGGGAAGATTGAGTATCGAGCCGTATCTGCAGGGGTGGGGGACAAGGATGCTTTCAGGCTCCGATCCACCCCTGGCCTATGCGGCGCTTAGCTCCTCAAGGTGCAAGCCGAGAACATTTATGTACTCAACCACATCAGAGTAGAATGGGGGTTGTCCCTTCCACCTCTTTTTCTTCCCTTAGTCCTTAATATTAAATGGCAAACAGACAACCAGGGTGTTCTCCGCAGGGAGAAAAACTGCACCTGTTGAATGTGGGTCTGTTCAAGAGGTGCAGAGTTTGGTTTCTGTTCATTTTTGAACAGAAAAACTAGCCGAACACCACCTGCTTCTTCACCTCTGTTGAGGGTGGGGGGAGAACTTGAAGTTGGAAAGTGGGGAGGGAGAAAGAATGCAAAACAGAGACATTTCCGCCCGCCCCCTGAGTTCTGTCTATCTACCTTTCAGGATCCTTCTTTAACCCCAGCCTCTCTCCCCCATGCCCCAACTGAACCCCCCCCCAAGACGTAGGGGCCTCCCACCTCTCGACTGGGCCAGGGCTTCCGACGCCCGGCAAGCGGCTTTCATGATGGCCAAGTGGCCTCGTGGCTGTCCCGGGTCGTAGACCTCCACTTCCACCTCAATGTCTTCCAGCTCCAGAGCCCCAGGCTTGTCTGAGGTGCCCTTGGTGGATCCAGCCCCGGGGGGCTGTTTGCCCCGTTTCTGGGCCCCGGGGGACTTGGGGAAGACCCCCCGGAGGAGGCGGAGGAGCTGAGCCCGGGCGGCGTCCGCCTCCCCCTTCTTGGGGTCCATGATGATCCCCACCAAGGCGCAGGGGGACTTCTGGATGAAGTGCTTGACCTCTTTGAGGACCTTCTGCAGCTCAGCCTGCTTGCCCTTGAGGCAGGAGGCCCGGCACAGGAAGAAGATGAGTTGGCACTCCCGGCCCCCCACGGTGCACGGGGCGGTGGGGCAGGGCCCCTTCACGAGGTCCCCGGGGTGGACCGGCTGGCAGGTGGCAGAGAACAGGTCCTTGACGAAGGAGGCCATCAGCCCGTGGATGTCTTTGCCCTCCAGGGTCTCTCCAATGAGGAGGACCTCCGGCCGGCCCCCCACCTTCTGCACCAGCACCTGGAAGTCCTGGAGGACCTTCTCTCTCGGGATTGGGACGCATAGTGCTGGCGGAGCGGGGGGTGAGGTGGGAGCCTTCTGCGCCGAGGCCTGCCCCTCCTGGCTCATGTCCTGTGATCATGGGCACAGGGCTTTCCTGCCCTGTCTTCACCTTGAGGACTTACTCCATGGACACCCTTTCGATGTCACAATACCAACACACAGACACAGACACACATACAGACACACACACACACACACAGTCCCTCCTCCCAAGGCATGGTGAAGCCATCCCCCCTGGTTCCAGTCTCCCTCAGAGGGTTTAGCCTCCGCCCTCCAGCATCACCATGATCCTGGAAGCCTTTCCAAAGTGGGGATGGATGCCTGTCATCTCATCATCTTTCTAACGCAGTGGTACCCAACCTTGGGCTTCCAGATGTTCTTGGACTTCAACTCCCAGAAATCCTGGCCAGCAGAGGTGGTGGTGAAGGCTTCTGGGAGCTGTAGTCCAAGAACATCTGGAGGCCCAAAGTTGGGGACCACTGTTCTAACGGATGCAATCCTGTCCTGTCCGGCTTTAGGTGGCTCAGTCGTTGGGATCATCCCCTGGACATCTTGATGCCTGCTATCTCCTCCTCTTTATTTCTTTACTAGAAGTGGATGCTTTTATGTTTAGCCTTCCCCTTCCACTAGGAAGAAAGTCCACAAAGACAATATATACAGAAATAAATCCAATACATGAAATTAAATAAACGTGAAAGGCCTGCCAACCCATGGGCCTTCAACAATGTGCCAGGGGAAAGGAGAGCTGTGGGACAGTGTGGTGTGCGGTGGACAGAGTCTTGGGCCGAGAACCTCAGGAGACCTGGGTTCAAATCTCCACTTGGCCGTGGAAACCATTCCCTGGAACATCTCAGACAGCCCAGAAAACTTAGAAGGATGGTTGTAAATCAGAAATGACAGCGCAGTGTGGCACCCGAGGGGGACTGGATCCCCAAAGGCCCCCTGAGGTCTTTGGCAGCCAGATCCATCCAGAGCCTTGTGGTTTCCTTGACCCGGGTGGGGTGAACTCTCCAAGGTCCTGAACCCATTTTGGACCCCGTGTCTTGGGAAGAAGCTTCCCCGGGCGCCCTCCAACTGCGGTTCTTGGGGGTGGGGGGTTTGGAGGGTTGAGGTTTCAAAGCACCACCGGAGTCTTCGTGATGTGGAACCACTCTTTCAAGGGAGGAGAAATTCTAGCCCTCGCTGCTGCTCGGAGCGAGGCCAGAGAAGGGCTGAGGGCTCCGGGGATCGGGGCGCAACCCCGAGGAAAACAAGAGGGAGGGGAGAGCGAAGGCAGCCCTATCCCCGCCCCGCCTCAACTCGGGGGAGGGAAGGGCTGCCCCCGTCCTTCGCCTATGGCTCGGGAAGCGGTCCTCCCCCCTCCCGCCGCCCAAGCCTGCCCTGGCGGGGTGGGGTGGGGGGCTGGAAAGCGGCTGGGCTCTTCGGGGGAGCCCCGACGCCGGCGGTGACACCAGCCATTGTGACTCGCCGCCGGGCTGGCCGCCGGTGGTGGTGGTGGTGGCGGCGGCGGCAGAGGGGATGGAGCGCCGAGAGGGGCTGCCGCCGTCGCCGCCGCCGCCGCCGCCTCGGGGCGGAGGCCGTCGGGGCTGCGAGGGCGAGGCGGGCGCGGTGGTGCAGCGCACGCAGGTGGTGCTGCTGGCCGGCGAGCCCTGGGGGCTGGAGAGCGGGCAGACGGTGCTCAGCTCCTTCGCCCACCACGTGGTGCCGTCGTCGCCGCCGCCGCCGCCGGGGGAAGAGCCTTCCCGGGGCGCGGCGCCCCCTCCCGGCCCCGCGGCCCCGGAGGCCCGGCCGCTGCCGTCGGCGCCGTCCGGGCAGCTGATCTTCTTCCTCTGCCGGGCGTCGTCGCTGCGGGAGCGGGAGGCGCGCCTGCGGGAGGTGCTGGAGGGCGTGCGGGAGCAGAGCCGCGGCGCCCCCGCCGTCCTGGTGGGGGTGGTGGTCCAGCCGCCCCCCGACGAGGAGAGGGGCGCCCTCCTCCACCTCGAGGACCTGCTCCGGGACGTCTTCCGGGGTCCCGAGGAGACCGGCCCCATCGAGGTGCATACGGCGGTCTTCGCCCCCGGACGCCCCGACGGCGCCTTGGAACTCAAGCGCCTCGGCAGGTCCCGCGTCTCCCGGCAGGCGTCAGGTGAGATGTGTGTGTGTGTGTGTGAGCCGGGCACTCTGCTTAGGCTCAGAGGCACTCTTCCCGTTGAGAGAGGGGGGGCTCCAGGTAGAAGTGCCCCCACCTCACTAACAGCAATCCATTCTAAGAACAGTCTGTGGCGGACCCAGTGGGCCTGAATGGGGTCCGCAACCTTTGAGGGACAGCGTGAGACCCAGACCTTAGCCCAATCGCCCTATTTCCTTCTCTAGTACTGTACTGTATTAACCTGAGTAATATTATAAATGAACCATGAGCAAGGACGGCAGCCTACTGTTATAGATGACCCATCCTTAGAAGAGGGGTGGCTGAAGGTGAGTGACTGTCACAGCAGCCGCTTTAGCCTCCTCCTGTACTGGCAAGCCTGGTTTCTCAGACGGCAAGACTTGCCCAAATCACAGCTCTGGAATAAGCCTAGGGTCAGGTCTCCCATAAGTGAGTTTGACAGTCTGACTCCCTTCCTGAGCAAGTACATAACTAAACAAATGCCACCAAGATGCCTGGCTTTGTCTCTCAATGGCGGCTTTGTGGTGAGTCTTGGTGGCCCAAGGAAGGATAACGGGGTCTGTTCCTCCCTCAAGTCAGTTCCCTCTGGCTGGATAAATCGGCGGTGATGCAGATCCTCGGGGCTATGTTGTCGTTTGGAACCTTGGTGTACAGCGGCTATTACCTCTGCAACAACCTCATGTGAAGCCGGCCTCCGTGGCGACGGACTCAGGTGAGAACCTGGAGGGACCCCCCCTGTGTGTTCATGCCACGGGGAAAGAGTATATGCGACTGCCCTTCACAAGATGGGGAGAGTCTTCACTGCAGTACTGCCCTTTAACCACCGCATCACAAAGCTCCTCCTTTATGGAAGAGAGCTTTCTAAACGGCTGTGAGAATGGTGGAGTCTCAACTCCAAAGGAAAATCATTAATAAGCGGGAAGGGATGTGTACCTTCACAAAAGCCAATGCAATTTTGGAAGGTGAACAGGGCTTCATAGAGGGAGGGGAAAAAAAATTCTATTTCCAAGTGTTATCGGGGGAACATGTTTTCTATCATTGATTTTGTTATTTTGTATCTTCAGGGTTTTTAAAAGGTTGTATGCTCTTGCTTATGATTTTTATGTATGATTATTAAACAATAATGTTAAGAGAGATTGTTTCTTTTCCCCAAGTCACCCTTCTCAGTTAATTTATTGTGTTTTCGTAGCATGCCAATGTCGTTTTTTTAAAATCTTTCTTCTTATGCTGGACCCCGGGATTCATTTCTTGATTTGCTTTTCTCCTTCTCTTTCAGTTCTCCTGCCCACGTGGATTTTGAGAGGCTATTCAATAAAAATAAAAATAAATCAAAAGTTGTGGTCTCTGAACCAGCCAGAATCCCACCCCAGGAGATGAGTATCATAGCCCCACTTGGAACTGCTTGGTCCGTCCTGTCACGGACCCACATCTCCGGAGCCACTGTGTTGACCCACACTCTGCCCTATAGCCCAGCCACGAGTCTCTCTAGCTATCCCATGGTACAGAGATACTGAAAAAAGATGAAGGTCCAGGAAGAATGTAAAAGGTTCCTGGAAGGCTCTCCCTAGATGGAGTGTCTGGGAAACAGCACAGTAAATGAGACCCTGAACAGCCCCCAGAAATAATCGGTGGGGTCCTTCTGGAGCCACACGTGGGCAACGGGTTCCTTACCCCCAGCCCCCTCCCTGCCACAAGCCCCCTGCCGTGGCTTGGCTTCCCAATTCTCTCCCAATTCAGCCAGCCAGAGGCCCGAAGGACACTTTGCCCGTGTGGGCTGGGTGTGCCAAAAGCTGTATTTCCAACTCCCCAGGCCTCCGTTCCCTCGCCCACCCCGGGGTGGGGGTGTCACGTGGGCCTGGGCAGTGGGACTCTGTCGCTACCCTTTCGCCACCATTGGAAGAACCGCCCGAGACGCCCCGCTCTGCGTCGGTGTCCGTGGGTTGACCCGGGCTGGCTCTTTGGCTGCTTCTGCTGGATGATCTGGAGGGCGTTTAAGGCGGCCATTTCCACCGTGGTGCCAGAGTCATGGCAGAGGGACTGGAGAGCTGTGGGGGGGGGGGAGACACAGACGAAGCCCTGGTCAGTTGGGTCTCGGGCAAGGCCAAGCGCTCCCTAGGCCAGGATCCCTGCCGTTGAGCTACAGAAGGGTCGCCCTGGAAACGGAGGTTGAGGAGAGGTGTTTGTGGCAGCCGCTGCCACCCTTTGGGGTTATGGATGTGCCCAGCATGGTGGCAGTGGGTTCCTGGAGGGTTCCTCCCTTTGTCCCCAGGCAAAAAGGCTCTCCATTGGACTTCCTATGTTGCTAACGAGAGGGGGGGGCAGCCGGGATCAAAAACTCACCTTGTAAGAGAGGTTCCCAATCCAGTTTCTCCAGGCGCTGCGCATCCATCGTCTCTGCCAGAACACCTTGCGCCCAGGTGGCAAAGAGAAGGGGCTCAGGTCATCCAGGAGCCCACTTGCCTGGTCTTGATCGATCTCCTTCCTGGAGGATAAACCCCCCCCGCCTCCCCGCGCCCATCCCTAAGAGGCTGGAGCTGCGAAGGGAGGGGAATTCAACAGCGGCCCCCTTTGCCTGCGCCTTCTGCTGGCCAGCCTTTGGGGTCCCCTTCTTCCCTTCCCTGCTACCTGCCAGCTGGCATGCGGCAAGCCGGATCCCTTCCTGCGCACAGTGCATAGATCGGGGCAGCCCCCTCATGAGAGTGTCCAGTAGCGTGGGATCCTTTCTCTGAGCCTGAGGGATAGTGCAGGGAAAAAAAATGGGGGGGGGACATGGAGGTAGAAAGGGTTAGCTGGGCAGCCTTCGTGTTTCCAGATTTTAAAAAGGAGAAAATAAATGAGCAGACGGGGGCCCCATAAAAGAGGAGAGGTGCGGCCAAAACAGATGGAGGTACAGTGGTGCCTCGCAAGACGAGGTTAATTTGTTCTGTGAAAAATCGCTGTCTTGCTAAAACATCATCTTGCAAAACGCGGTTCCCCATTGGAATGCACTGAAATCTATTTAATGCGTTCCAATGGGAAAATCATCGTCTTGCGAAAATCGTCCATAGAAAACATCGTCTTGTGGAACACGGTTCCCCACGGGAATGCGTTGAAATCTATTTAATGCATTCCAATGGGGGAAAAATCATTGTCTTGCGAAAATCATGCATAGAAAACATCATCTTGCGAAGCGCAACAACAATCGCAAAAACTAATCGTCTTGCGGATTAATCGTCTTGCGAGGCACCACTGTACTTCTTTCTCCTCTTGTAATATGGGGCGGGGGGGGAAATTAGACCCCACAGATCACCCATCACTCAACTGACTCTTGGGTTTTGCTATAAAACCTAATGTGAACTTTCTGGGGTTCGAGGGAACCCAAGTATGATTGTCTAAAATGGTTTAACGAAAGGGTCTGCTTCCATGCGTAACGTCCATCCCTGGCTCTAATTTCCCTAACCCTGTGACCCCAGGCCCCGTGTTGAGAGATTAATCTTCCTGTCACCCTGAGGTGGCCCGGTGAGCAGCTTTGGCCCCCACCGGCTCACGTACCAGCTGCCCGCAGATCTGACCCATCAGGCGAGAGTGCCAGGCGTCGGAGTCTTCTGCCAGGAGCAGCCTGACCTCCGTCTCCCACGCGAGGTCCTGCAGGCCCAGGAAAGGGGCGCACGAGACGAAGGCCATCCAGGAAGCCTGGAAGGAGAGATGAGCAGGATCCGTCCCTCCGTCCTTCCTTGCCGGCCCTGGCAAGGTGGCCGAATTGGGCTCGCTCATGGCAGCCTACGGGGAGAACGACGCATCTCCTCCGGCCCTTCTCAACTCGCCGGGGAGCTTCTCTGGCACAGCCTTCCTGGCCTTCAGCTCCCCGAGAGGAGGGAGTGCGGTGGACGCCATTCTCTTGGGTCTGGGGAGGCCAGAGAGCTGAGCTCTCCGGCTGTTCTTTATGGTCCTTCCCAGCCCAGTTCATGGCCAAGAACCCAAGGCAGGTGTGGCCGGCCTGTCAGAAGAAGCCCTCCTGGGGGAAATCTGAGCTCTGGGAACTCAAGACGCATCAGGTCTTGGGGGAGCCTTCAAGGAACAGACAGCTCAGCCTTGGGGTGCCCGTTGGAGACAAGAGTTTGGGGCCCTTTTTTGGGGGGGGGGGGAAAGGGGCAAAAGCGGGTCCGGTCACTCGCTCCCACCTTGGCCACGTCGGGGCTTGGATCCTGGAAGTGGAGCAAGAGAGCGGGCAGGTAGCCCCCCAGTTCTCTGGCCATGGCTTTGGCATGGACCGGCTGGGTGGCCCCAGCCATCCGCCTGAGGAACACGAAGGCTGCTGCACGGAGAGCGTCGTCGGGCTGTGGGAAGGAAGAGAGGGCGAGAGATGGACCTTCCAGGGCTGGGATGACGGGGAGGAAACGCCACCAGAGAGGCCCGCATAGCCCACGTTGGGGGTGGCACTTCAAGTTCTGGACAGACCAAAGCCACTCCTTTCCCTGTGAAGCCCAAAAGCAACAGAAAGTCCTCGAGGTCGCCCGCTCAGGTCAGTCTCAAGAGGAGCCAGACACATCTACGGCAAGGGTGGGCTGGCGGCTGTCTGTCTGTCAGTGGCACAACCCCTCTATGAAGCCTCCTCCTTCAGGAGCAGTGTGGCTGCATGTTCTGCCTACTGAGCGAGGGTGTGACCTTCTGTCCTCATTCAAGGGTTTCTCGGAGGCAGGGTGTGGTCCCATCCTGCTCTAGAAAGCTCCACCCAGCCCTCGCCCGCTGCTCCCGCTGACTCACGTGCCAGAGGTATTCGCAAGCCTGGCTGGCCACCGCCTGGCGCATGCGACCGGCGTGCCGCCTCCCGAGGCACCCCCAGACTTTGCCCAGGGCATGCAGGCTCTCCCGGGCCACCTCCGGGCTGGCTGGGTCTCCCAGGCCTTGGAGGAGGGCTGCCAGCAGGTCCTCCTGGTGCTTCTTGGCCTGCCGAGGAAGGAATCCACGTGCCCATCAGGGTTGGGCTGCCTTGGCACTTCTTTCATGCCCCAAAGACCTTTCTCTTGGCAGGAGGGGCTGAGCTCCCGGCTCCCCGGAAGGAAGACCTGCAGGGCCCCGCCAGACCCACGGGTCGCCCCTCTCCTCTGGGCCCCTCCTGCTTCGGCTCCTTTTCCTTTCCCCGCAGATGGCCCAAGGCGCCTCTCCCGTCTGCAATAAGCTTTGTTAGACCTGAGCGGCCGCGTCACTGGTGGGGTGTTCATGCCTGCACACACTCCCCCATACCTTGTGCTTCCTCCCCCCTGCCACGGCCTCCTTTTGCCTCCCCCCGGTCCCACCTACCTCTTGGGGTGCTCCTTCGGCCACGTTCCCCAGCCCTCGCACGGACAGGGACCGCACGGTGGCCTCCCCCTCTCGGGAGGCGGCCAGCCACAACTGCAGGAGGCGGCGGAGGATCTCCGGCCGGCGCAGCACATAGGGGTGCCCTGGGAGCTGGGAACCGAGGGGAGAGCTAAAACATCTCCCAACCTGGCCATTGCAAGGGCAAGTAGGAGGGGGAAGGATAGCCACAACTCTCTAAGACTTTTCCTGCAGCCCCCCCCCGAGGAGGCCAGCCCTGAGCAGCCCCCAAACGGAGGCTCCCCCAGCTTCCCACCCTCCCTTTTCTCTCCTCCCCAGATCTTCCCTTTGTACAGCCCCTGCCACGGGATCTTACCTCCACGCAGAAGGCCAGAACCAGCTCTCGGGAAGCCCCCTGCGAGGAGCGCAGGAGGGGGAGGAGGTGACGCAGGATCTTGTCCAGGAGGGGGTTCTTGGTGTCCACCAAAGCCCTGGGGTGGGAAACCACCACGGATCAGCTAGTGCGGGCAGTGAAACGACAGACCCCCCTTCCTCGCCCGGTTCTGCATCTAGAGCCCCAAGTCCACCCAGGAAGAAAGCCAAACCCTCAACGTTCCCTCCCGGCTGCTTGTGAAGAAAACCAACCTTCCGGTGTCAAAGGTTTCACCTGCACTTCGATGCCTGGAGGCAACCATCTCGGAAGCACAAGAGCTGAACTCGCTCCATCCTGGGCCAAGCAGAACCTGCCCCCCCCCCCGGGCTTCAGATAGACCCTGCTGCACCCAGAGGCTTGTCAGCTCTGACCCAGGGCCTCGGTTAGCGCCGATTCCTTAGAAACCCTTAGGGCTGAAAGCAATATTATAGGCGGCCAAGAGGAACCTCCTCAAGGGCTGAGTGTGAGTTGGTGTCACGGCAGGAGCTTCTCTTGTGTTAGCAGGTGAGCCTTTTTGCTTTTGTCCCAGCTCCATCGCTTCGGTCTCTCCCACCCTAGAGAATGTCTGCTCCGTTTCTCCAGAGTGAGTTGGCGAGGCCGGAAGTGAAAGCAACACAATCGATGCCCCAGCCGGGTTTCCTTGGCTTGACATGGAGAGATCCCAATGGGGAGAACGCCTGGGCTGTACGGATGATGCCTGAGCCTCCCCCCCCCTGCTGTTCCCCACTGTGATCCAGAAGGGTCTCCTTACTTGGCCAAGGAGGCGACAAACCCAGACCTACTGGGATCTGTCACACAGTTACACTAAGCTGCCACCAACCATTCCCTGTAAGAAGTCACACAGACCAGGGATGGATTTTTAAACAATAAAAAGAATAAGGTTTATTTTAAATACACACAGGGAAAAATAAAACCATCAGGTGAATAACATAAAGTAACGTGGCTTATTCTCACTCATACATACACACAGTTTGGTTCACCCAGAACCCTTAACTTGAAGCACAGACCCTGAACCTATCAGTTCTGGCTAACCAACAGACACCTGAACCTATCAGGTTGGTACTGACTGACACACAGTAGTACCCTGTCTGACACACAGACTCCCACTCAAGCTTCTTCTCTCAGCTCTTCTCCAGCTTCTCTTCAGCTTCACCTCTCTCACCACACAGGCATCACATATTTATACAATACAGCCCCTCCTCCTGATGTCCCGCCTTCCACTCCCCATAGGATGGAACTTTCCCTCCAAACCCATGACAGACAGGTAACATCAGTGCTGTATGTAACACCTCCCCTCTTTATAAGTTGTTTTGTAGGGGGAAAGCTAACGTGCTTTTCACCAAAAAACAACCTGAATAAAATACACAACAACAGTTATACATACCTTATTATACTTACTCATACTTACATTCTAAGTTAACCATAGCAAATAGGCATTTAAACATTTACCAAATACAATACATCCATTTACCTTTATTCATACAAACCAAATTCAAAAAACACAGGTACATTTTAACTTTTTGTCATCATTATATACATATAGTCCATGTTCTTTCGCCGTCTTCATTCTTCAGGTCTTCTTGATAAGGCGTCAGCAACACAGTTCACTGACCCTCTGACCACCTTCACTTCAAAGTCATAGTCCTGTAGGTTTAAAGCCCACCTCATAAGTTTGCTATTGTGGGTTTTCATTGTCTTTAACCATTGCAATGGTGAATGGTCAGTACACAGAATAAAATGTCTTCCCCAGATGTAAGGCTTGGCCTTCTGGATCGCGTAGACTATGGCCAAACACTCCTTCTCCACGATTGCCAAATGTCTCTCACCTTTTTGAAGTTTCCTACTCAGGTAGGACACTGGATGTTGGTCACCATTCTCATCCTCCTGGCACAGAACTGCTCCTACCCCGCTGTTAGACGCATCGGTGTAGATGATGAACTCCCGGTCGAAGTCTGGAGCACGCAGGACAGGATAGTTGATTAACGCCTCCTTCAACCTCTGGAACGCCGCCTCACAGTCGCTGGTCCACGGGATGCGGTCATCAGCCGTCTTCCTCGTCAGATCGGTCAGCGGAGCCGCAATCTCGCTAAACCTCGGGATGAACTTTCTGTAGTAGCCCACCAACCCAAGAAATGATTTGACTTTTTTCTTGGTGTTGGGTCTGGGCCAATCACGAACAGCTTCTATTTTGGCCTCCAGGGGTTTTATCATTCCTCCCCCTACCATGTGACCCAAGTATTTTATTTCTGGGCTACCCAGCTGACACTTGCTGGCCTTTACTGTTAGCCCTGCTGCACTTAACCTCTGCAGCACTAACTCCAGGTGTAACAGGTGATCTTCCCAGGTATTACTGAAGATCCCTATGTCGTCAATGTAGGCCACTGTAAAGTCACTGAGCCCTGCTAAGGTCTGGTCCATCAGCCTTTGGAATGTGGCTGGTGCATTTCTGAGACCAAAGCTCAGGACTCGAAACTCATAGAGACCAAAAGGGCTGCAAAAGGCAGTCTTTTCTTGATCCCTGGGATCAATTCTTAATTGCCAATATCCCTTTACCAGGTCCAATGATGAGATGAACCGACAACCCCCTATGGTTTCAATCAGGTTGTCTAGCCTGGGCATTGGGTAGGCATCAGGAGTGGTTACACGGTTTAATTTCCTGTAATCGACACAAAACCTAATGCTCCCATCAGGCTTGTCCACAAGGACTATCGGAGAGGACCAAGGACTAGAAGAGGGGACGATTATGTTCTCCCTTAGCATTTCGTCCAGCTCCTTCCGCACCTTGTCCCTGTAGGGTCCCGTTACTCGGTATGGGGATACTGCCTGCGGGGGTGCATCCCCTGTGTGGATCCGATGCATCACTCCCTTCACTATCCCCGGCTTGTTGGAGAACACCTGTTGATATTTACTAAGCAGCATTTTTAGTTCTCGCTGCTGGTCTTGGGTGAGTGCAGGACTGATCTTTACCTCCTCTGGGTTGTATTTTACTTCCCCTCTACCCTCCCAGAAGGGTAATTCAGCTTCCTCACTCTCAGCTGCTTTTATCGCAAATAAAACCCTCTGTTCCCCTCTGTAGTAGGGTTTTAGGGCATTCACATGAACCACCCTCCTTGCTTGGTTCTCCTCCTGCTCTATTAGGTAGTTCAGGTCTGACATCTTGGAAATGACCCTATATGGTCCTGCCCATTTGAGCTGCAGTTTATTCTCTCTGCAGGGCCTAAGCCAAAGCACTTCCTCCCCTGGGTCAAAGTGCCTCTCTCTAGCTTTGTGGTCAAACCATGTTTTCTGTCTGACCTTCTGAGCTTGCAGGTTTTCTGCTGCCAGCTCTAGATTTCTCCTTAGGTCATTCATCAAGGTGTCTATGTATGTCACAACGTCTTGTGGGTCATCCTGGGTGATCTGCTCCCAATTTTGTTTGATCAAATCAAGGGGCCCTTTCACCCTTCTCCCAAATAAAAGTTCAAATGGACTGAACCCGGTACTGGCTTGTGGCACTGATCGATAAGCAAACAAAAGGGATTGCAGCTTCTGGTCCCAATTGTTTGGATTCTCTGCCAAGTAAGCCCTAATCATGCGCATTAGAGTCCCATTGAACTTCTCAGTTAACCCATTACTTTCCGGATGATAGGCAGTGGTTTCCTTGTGCTTAATTCCACAGATTTGCCATAAGCGTTTCATAAGCTTTGACGTGAACGATGCGCCCAAATCTGTGATTATCTCTGAGGCAAATCCCATCCTGGACATATACCCCACCAAAGCATCGGCCACTGTGTTAGTTTCAATGTTAGTCAAGGGTATGGCTTCAGGATACCTTGTGGCATGGTCCACAATTGTTAGAATGAACCTGTTCCCCCTCTTTGTGGCCTTGGGCAAAGGTCCCACAATATCCACCCCTATGCATTTGAACGGAGTGTCAATCACAGGCAAAGGGCACAACTTTGCTTTGGTCCTGTCGCGGTTATTCCCCTGCCTTTGACACACATCACATTGTTTACAGAACTCCCTGATCTGCTTCCCTATGTCAGGCCAGTAGAAATTCTGTGTGATTCTCTGCTGTGTTTTGTTCACCCCTAAGTGTGCAGCAAACATGTCAGAGTGACCCCTTTGTAAGATCATGGGGCGATACTTTTCAGGTACCACCAGCTGACTTCTGATCCCATCTCCCCCTTTTGAGATATTCCTCAGGGTTTCTCTGTATAAAATCCCCTTTTTCTCCAGAAATCTCACTGGGGTTTCAGGTGTTAGCTGGGCGTCAGTCACCTGTTCAAAACACTTTTGGAGAGTGGCGTCTGCCTTTTGCTCCTGTCCAAATCTGCTGTCTGTGGTTAAGGTTTCCACCACAGCTTCTGAACTCCCTTCTGCCTCCGTCTCTGGCTCATCATTACCCCCCTGAACTGTCCCTGTGGTGGCTTGTGAGCGTGTAATCACTAGCACCCGTTTCACATGTTCAGCCAGGTCATTTCCCACGAGCACGGCTGCTGGCAGAGTCGATGAAATCGCTAGCCTCCAAACTCCCCTCCAGCCTTGAAAGTTGACAGGTACCTCTGCTACTGGCAGAGAGATTACCTGCCCCTCAATCCCTGCCACCTTCATGCTCTCATTTGGGATTATAAACTCCCTAGGAATAATATCTGGATGGCACAGGGTTACCTGGGAACAAGTGTCCCGCAGCCCCCTATACTGACGGTCAAATATTCCTACATCCACCCCTGCTGTCTCAAACAACTGAGAATCTGTTTTTATCAGCAAGCAGCGCTTTACCTCCACAAGAGGACCATTTTCCTCAGCCTGATCAGCAGAGGTAGCTGTTCCAGACTGAGTAGCCATGGCAACAGGCTCCCTCAGTGACACTGAGCCTTGCTCTTTCTGGACACAGAACACAGCTTTTGGCTTGGTCCCACTAGAATTCTGAGGCACCATTCCTTTTAGCTGCTTTAATTTCTCACACTCTGAGATTAGATGACCCTTTCCCTGACAGAAATAACATTTTCTGGTGTATTTTGATTCTCTCTCATCTTGTTTTGGTTTTCCCTCCAAAATCTGAGGTCTTAGTTTCATGTCTGAGGGCTTCCCTTCACCATGGGCCCCTCCCCCTTGCTGGCTTTTCCCTGGTCCCTGAGAGTACTTGCTGTAGGTTTCTTTGGGTTTACCTACAGATTTCCCCTCACCCAAGGGCTTTCTTATTTGGGAAATAAAATCTGCGATCTCTGCGGCTTCTGCCACAGACCTCGGTTTCCTTTCCCTCACCTGGAATTTCAATTCCCCATGCAGGACTGAATAGAACTGTTCCAGTGCTATCAAGTCTTTAAGCTGCTCATAGGTCTCTGTCCCCTCCTGCGATAGCCATTTCTCAAGCAGCCTCACCAATTGGGCCCCCACTTGGGTAAAAGTCTGTTCTGGTTTTTTTGTGAGGGACCTGAATCTTTGTCTCAGCTGCTCCGCATTTATCCCATGTCTGGCAAACACCAGTTTTTTAAACTCTGCAAAATCTTTCATCAGTTCCTCAGGCATCTCGGCATAAACCTCAGCCAGGCTACCACTGATTAAAGATCGCATGATGGTCATCTTCTCAGTTTCCCTCACTGAGAAGTCCACAAACGCTCTTTCCACTAAGGAAAAGAACACCTCAGGACAATCTCCCTTGTGGTACACAGGGAATTTCTTCAGGTCAGCTTTAGACAGTTGGCCTCCCTCAGAATCCCTATTATTATTATTGTTCTGATTCATCAGTTCCAATTTTTTTAATTCAAACGCCATTTTCTCTCTCTGCAATTCCAATTCAATTCTCTGTATTTCAAATTGCCTTCTTTCTCTCTCTAATCTTTCCTCCATTTCCCTCACCCTCAGTTCATGCTGTTGGGCTAGGAGTATTTTTCTGAGTTCTGGGTCCTGCTCTCCTGTGCTGTCACCTTGCACTGAGCCAAATTCATCCTCAGAACCTTGGTCAATCTGGGGGTCTTTCACTTCACTCATTTCGGCCATCTGGCTTCGAGTCAAGGGCATAATCCCCCCTCAGAACAGGCTGCTTTAAAAGTCAAGCCTCAAAATAAAACGACCACTTTTTTCCTTCTTGCCTCAGAACCAGCTCTCCCTAGAGATTGCTGCTGTTCTTCAGCACTAACTTGCAACAGTATCGAGTCAGAGCCTACCCCCCTCTGCTGGGCCTCTCAGCTGGCAAGCTAGCTCGCTGTTGCTACGCAGTTTTGCCTCAGCTTTTTCCCGCCAAAACTAGGCTGCCTCAGAGCACCTTAATCTAAGTCTCCCCAGTTGGCACGTTCTTCTACTAGCGCACCTCCCCGTGAGGTACACCTAGAAGATTACCTACGCGCCTCAGACTGTCCCTGACTAGACCCCCCTTGCTCTGGGCACACTTGCCAAGGCTTTGCTGGACCGCTGGACAACTGGACCAGTCGTATCCCACACGCTGGACACCAATCAATGTGACAAACCCAGACCTACTGGGATCTGTCACACAGTTACACTAAGCTGCCACCAACCATTCCCTGTAAGAAGTCACACAGACCAGGGATGGATTTTTAAACAATAAAAAGAATAAGGTTTATTTTAAATACACACAGGGAAAAATAAAACCATCAGGTGAATAACATAAAGTAACGTGGCTTATTCTCACTCATACATACACACAGTTTGGTTCACCCAGAACCCTTAACTTGAAGCACAGACCCTGAACCTATCAGTTCTGGCTAACCAACAGACACCTGAACCTATCAGGTTGGTACTGACTGACACACAGTAGTACCCTGTCTGACACACAGACTCCCACTCAAGCTTCTTCTCTCAGCTCTTCTCCAGCTTCTCTTCAGCTTCACCTCTCTCACCACACAGGCATCACATATTTATACAATACAGCCCCTCCTCCTGATGTCCCGCCTTCCACTCCCCATAGGATGGAACTTTCCCTCCAAACCCATGACAGA
The DNA here is from genome assembly GCF_051106095.1 of Pogona vitticeps. Lineage (NCBI taxonomy): Eukaryota > Metazoa > Chordata > Lepidosauria > Squamata > Agamidae > Pogona > Pogona vitticeps. The sequence continues at coordinate 25,416,185 of NC_135789.1, read as the reverse complement.
CAGGTAACATCAGTGCTGTATGTAACACCCCTTAAGACGGCTCTCTGGCTCTCTCAGGAGGGCCCAGGCGTTTTCTGCCTCCATCGCCCACGTGGCCTCTGGAATCACTTGGCTGAGCATGGTCTGCAGCACCTCCACCGCCAGTCTGGAAGACAGACCCAGTCACTGGGTTGGGAGCAAGAAAGGCCAACCCCACTCGCGGCTCCTGCCACGTCTACCCGAGGGCAGAATCCTTCAGCCGAGGAGGAAGGAAGCCCGTGGTCCTCCTCTTTACAGGCCCAGGGAGGAAGGGGCTACTGAGATGACCAGCCCAGTAGCCAGAGGAGTGCGGCTTGGCACAGCTTCCGATCCCTGGCAGGTGGGCTTCCCCCCCCCCCTTGGCACAGCGGAAAGAGCCGAGCCCCTTCCTGGCGAGCCGAGAAAAGGACACGTGAGGAACCGAAGCCTCCAAGGAACGTCAAGGCGTGGCTGGGCAAGAAAGGGGCCGGCTAGGGAAGGTGTGGGGGTGACTTACCCCCGGGCCCCTGCCCATCCCGTTTCCAGCTCCCCGTTGCCTTCCAGAAGGGAACAGGCTGCCTGTGGCATCTCTCCGGACCAGTCCTGGCTGAGCCAGAAGAGGAGAACATGGCACAGATCGGAGAGTAGCGAGGAGAGCCCGGTCCAGCTGTCCAAGGCCACGACCACCTCTCGGAGGGCTAAGAGCACCTGGAGGAGACACAGCCGTGGGAGGGGCTGGGGGGGACGAGGGCCCCTCTTCTGGAGGTCGGGGGGCCGGCACTGACGGCCCTTGAGTGGCATTGGCGCTCAGGGAATTTGGGGGGTAAAGTCCTTCCCAGCTCCACAGAAATCCTTGGCTTGGAGACGTCCCTGGAATCGCTAGGCACACAAACCCGGGGCAATACCACGGGGCAATCCCAAAACCTGCTGAGCTGGCTTCTTCATAGGGAGCTCCTGCCACAGCTTTGCCTCTTTTAGCCCAGGTTGGTTGGCACAGATGGGTGAGGTGCCAGGAAGAAGTCAGTCTTTCCCTCTTATTATCCCCCCCCCCCCCAAAATATCGAGTTGCGGCCAGGGACTGTGGACTCTCTCGGGGCTTCCTGACTGAGGTTTGGGGCTCCTTCCTTCTCAAAGCAACCCCGTCCAAGGCAAGTTCAACCTCTGGGCCCCTGGAAACAGGAGAGGGGGCTTTGCCAGCTGCAAAGGGAGCTGTGTGGCTTCCTCCTTGCCGGATGGCTTTTTTCTGTGTCGTGTCCAGTGGCCCCAGAGAGGATCAGGGAGAGGTCAAAAACCAGAAAGGATGACCGAAGGCAGCTCCTTCACCCTGATTTTTTAAAAAATATATACCACAAGACACTGTATTAAGTGCCCAGCACTTCCTTGATGTTTTGTTTTCTCTTTCATAAAAAAAAAGAATGAGACAGGCCTGTCTCTTGTCTGTCTGCTGCCATGAAGCCCAGATCTGTGAAACTCAGCACCCATCCTTGGGGTTATTTCTTTTAAAATGCCCGTTTGCGTTCCATAGGCTGGTAGCTTGCACGGCCAAAATTCAGTCACTCTACCATGGCTTCGGAGCACCAAACTGAAGACTCCTTCAACCCGGGGGCAAAGCTGAGTGTTCTTGTTAGTAAATAATAAATTATGAAATGACAACTTTAAAAAAAATTGGGGAGGGGAGGGAAAAAAATTCAGCTGGGATGAAAGAATAACGGCACCCATCGTCCCCACCTCTGACCTTGCCGAGGGCTGAGAAATCCACTAAGGAAGGAGTGAGGGAGCCACTGGCCCTCCTTGGCGCCCCCCCCCAAGACTCATGAGCCTCCCGTGGGCAGAAGCCTCACCAGAACACAATTTGGGGCGCTGCTCCCGTCCGACATCACCCAGCGGAGCAAATGCTTCAGGGCTGAGGCTCGGCAGCTCGGGTGAGTCACGATGGCGGCCCAGAGCTCCCTTCTTGCCCTGCAAAAGCCACAGGGCAGAGAGATGAGCTTGCAGGCAGGGGACGTCCTTCTAAAAATGCACAGGGTCATCTGAGGGGGACTCTGGGAAGCGGTACTCAGAATAACGGGAGGTCACGGAAGTGAGGAAGGGGTCAAAAGATAGCTTCGGTTCTCCCCTGCTTGTTGGGGAAGAAGGGATTTGGGGGCAAAGCCTTGTCAGAGGGGCAAAGTTTTCTCCTCCAGGGGTCAAAGCCCTCTTGATTCCCAGGTGGTCCAGCCTGGGAATGCCCAAGACTTTTTGCTGCCTGAGGCACAGGAGGAAACGCCTTCTCTCCCTCCAGCCCCAAAGATCCAAGCCCAGTCTTGGCATCTGAGAGAGAGAGAGAGAGGGAGAGAGAGAGAGAGAACCCCCACCGGCTCCTCTCTCTGCATCCAGCAATAAAAATTTTAAATGGATTTAGAACAAGCAAACAACCACCCACAACCATCCTGGATGAGCCGATGAGCCGTGGGCTACCCCTTTCTGGCTGCCCTGGGGGGGGGGGGGAGCCGCCTGAAGCCTCCGCCTCCCTCTGCCCCCTGGCAGGGCCGGGCCCTTGGGGTCACCTGCACCCACCTGGGCTGGAGAAGGGGCTGCTCCACCAGGGAGGCACAGACCCCTCGAGAGTGGTGCTCCGCCAACACGCAGAGGGCCTGGGCCAAGGAGCGCCGCAGGGAGGGGTCCTCGGCCCACTGCAGGGAGGAGCAAAGGACCGCCACCAAACCCCGGACCTGGGAGGGAGAGGAGAGGAAAGCTCAGCCTTTCTGTTCCTGTTTGCTCCTGTCGACAAAATCCCGAGACCAACGAAGCGGCCGATGCTTCCTTCAGCCCCACCTGAGGATCAAACCCATGGAAACATTAACAGGTTTCCTCCTCCCCTCTCCGCTCTTGGTGGCCTTTGCCTAAGCCGGGGGTCGTCACCTTCAGATCCCTGGCCGGTGGTCTTTCCTTACCTGGCCTGCAGAGGGGCCTTCATACACCTGTCCTTACCTTGTCCTTCAGATCAGTCCCTCGCTCCCTCGCGGCCACCTCGAACCACCAAAGGACGGCCTGGTCGCAGGCGGCATTCACGGTCCTCAGTTGCTCCAGCAAGGAGCGCAGGAAGGGCACCATTTCCTTGGAGTGCAATGCGCGGCTGACCACCTAGGGGAGGGACAGGAAGCGAGGGGGTGGCAGGGTTGGGGGGGAGACGCGCAGAGCAGGTCCCTCTGCCTGGGACGAGGGGGGTCCCTCCCGTCTCAGCCGTTCCAGATCCCCTGGAATCCTTGGTTCAGAGAAAGCCTGTTCGGAACTCAGATCCCCCCTCCAAAGAATCCTTGTTCCTACAGAGGGGTTCTACCCTATCCAGGTGCCCGAGAGGGAGAAAGGAAACCCTGAGGGATGTGCAGGGAAGCCACAGGGACCTCCACACATCCCAGACCCTCCGTGATTCCTCGGCCACCCCACCCCACCCTTGCTCCTGTTCCCCGAGGCTCTCGGACCTGCCGCACCTTGGCCAGTTGGAGGGAGGCAGTGCGCACTTCCTTGGTGCTCTCGCTCTGCAGGTCCCGCTGAATGCAATGCAGCCACGAGGCCCAGGTGCGGCCCTTGGGCTCTGGGGATCTCATGGCTCCTGGAAGAAACGGCCAGAGGGAAGGAAGCCGGGATGGCGCACAGGTTCTGCCGCAGAAGTCACTGCCGGGGAGGAAGAGGCGGCCCTGGACGCTTTCCTCTGCAGGAGGGTCTCCGGCAGTGGGCACTGATTTTTCAGAAAGAGTTGCTTCTCTGGTGGTGGGTCCTCTTTCCAGACATGATCGCCTAAAGCCAGGGCTGGGCAGAAGGAGCCACAAGACCGTCTCCCCCCCCCCAAGAGCATCTCACTTAAGATACCTGCATCACTACCCTTGCAGGCTCCTACATGTGGGTAAAGCCCTTCCAGAAGAGAAAAAGATCTATTCGTTCATTCGTTCATTCGTTCGTTCGTTCAATCCATCCATCCATCCATCCATCCATCCATCCATCCATCCATCCATCCATCCATCCATCTATCCATCCATCCATCCGGCTCCCAAGGCCCTGCCAGGCAGTTCGCAACAGAGAATAAAACAATCACCAACGACAATAAACTAAAATTAAGTACTGTAACACCAAAGTGATATAAAAGAATAAACATACATGAAACATGATGAATTATTAGAAACATTGTAAACTTAAAAATACAGCACACACAAAAATTAAGATATAATAGTGTTATTAAAGCACAGGGGGGTGCTAGCCTTCCTGGAAACAGGATCCAAAGCATTTGCTCTCAGAGTAACAGAACTAACCAGGAGGTCTTAGATGCAATTTCTCTACATTAAGAGGCAAAGCATCCAGCCTTGGAACGCACAGAGAGGGAAGCTCCAGGCTAAGATGCAAATGTTAGTGGCAATGATGATCCCCCTTCCCCTTTGGTTTGGCTCAGTGGCTCCCAAGCTTGGGTTTCCAGAGGTCCTTGGACTGCAGTTCCCAGAATTCCTGGCCAGCACAGCTGGTGGTGAAGGCTTCTGGGAATTGCAGTCCAAGAACACCTGGTTTCCCAAGGTTGGGAACCGCTGATGTAGGTAAACATTTAAATGAAGGGCTTTATGAAGGTAAGAAGAAGCCCTTTGGGGAGGCAGCTCACCTGGGAGGCTCAGCAGCACCTCGATGCACTCCACAGCACCCTGCCGGATGGCAGCCAGGGGGTCGCAGGTGGAAGGCCCCAGGGCTCCAAGCAGGCGTCCGACCTGGCCCACAGGGAGCGCTGGCTGTGGGGCAGACAAGTGGAGGCTGGGGCATGAGTTGGAGAGGGCGCCTCTGGCAGCCCCACCTCCCGGCAAGGGGGCCCAGGGCAGGGCCGGAGTCAGCCTGATGGATGGCCTAGCCCGGGGGGGCCCGGATTCCTCCTCCCACCGTCAGGGAGCCGGAAGAAAGGGACTCGCCCAAAAAACGGCCAGGACTCACAGAGGTGCCACCCTGGTGACGGGCTTTCAACAGGCGGGCAGCGACCTGCATGGCCCGGGCACGCTCCCATTCACGCTCCGACACCAGCCAGTAGCCCAAGAGCTGCGGGGAAAGTGGGGGGGGGGGGTCGAAGGGAGAGAGGAATTACTGCCAGTGCAAGAATCGGACCGCCGTGCCGACAACGGCGAGAGTCAGGGTCTGCATGGTGGGAGGACCAGGGGCTTCCGCCGTGAAGCCTGGTGGGGATCTGGTGGTGGTGGGCTCCCCCTCACCTGGAAGACCTGCTGGAACCACCCCGATCCGGCGCTCCCTGCCTCTCGCTCCGCCAGGAGGGTCTCCACCAGACCAGATAAGGCAGCCAGGGTCTCCGTGTAAAGAGCCTGCGGAGGAGGGAAGGGGGTTGGGAGGAACAGTGGCCCCTCCGAAGCATCCCTCTCCCCAGTGGGAGGGCACCCCCCTCTTGCCAGCCCCATCGCTCACCTGTGTGGTGTCTCCCAAGAGCCCCGAAGGCGGAAGGGCCACGACGTGGCTGATACAGCGCTCGGCCAACTCCACGCTCTCCTCGTGGCAGAGCCGCTCCGGCACCTGACTGTAGTGAGGGAATAAATCCCTGCTTGGCAACTGACCAGAGCCCCATTAGGGTCTTGGCGGGTCTTCCGGCCACAAGCCCCACGTGGTGGCCACTGCCCTTGCAACCAGCTTCCCAGCAAGTGTGGCGCCCGAAGCGGGGGGAAGGGGGGAGACCCAAGGGAGAAGCCCCTTCCCCAAATATTCCTTTCTTAACAGGGAGAGGCTGGCTCACATTCCCGTCCTGCGAGAGGGGGAAAGAGCTGCAGAGGAGAGGAGAGAAGCACTCTGCACATGCTCAAGGCCCTGCTGTCCCCCAGGGCTTCGGAACCAGGCTCTGATAGAACGCATGCGGGTGTCAGGGGATCTGCCGCAGGACGGCATGGGTAGAGAGAGAGAGGGGTGCTCACCTCAGGTGCCGGAGGGCGACCAGCACTTCTTGGCAGGCGGGCGACCGCATGGCCTCCGAGGGCTGGCCTTTGAGAACGTCCTGGAAGAAGCAGCACGGTGGGTGGGTGGGTGGGTGGGGTGGCGGTGCAAGGGACTGGAAGCCGTTGTCACTTAAAACGACCCAGAAAGTGACGAGAAGAGAGGAGAAGGGAGATCCTTCTTCCCCCTTGGCGTCCCGTGGAATTTCCGGAATAAAAACCCCAAACTCCCCTTCCTCACCGTTCAACCCCTGATGGGCAGTTCTGTCCCAGCAGAGGCAAAAGCTGCCACCCCCCATCCCCCCCGCACTCATTCCTTCTGGGACTCACTGCCCAGGCAGCGTCCCCTCCCCTCTCCCCCCCCCCCGTTGTCCCTCACCATGAGATGGTCCAGCAGGGCTCGCTTCTGGGACAGGCGGAAAGCACGGGTCTCCCCGTGGGCCTGGATGGAGAGACTGACCTCCGACACGCTCTGGGCGAAGCTGAGGACCAGCTCGGTGTCCTTGGCTCTCTGGAGGGAGAAGAGGGCCTTCAAGGGGGTGGGGGAAGGATGACCCCCAGCAGACCAGCAGGAAGGACACAGACCTCAGCCAGGCCCCAGCGGGCTCACCGCTGACCCAAACCCCTTCTCTCCTTTTATATCCACAACAGCTCAGGAGAGCGGGTGGTTTGCCTTTTTCCCCTGCTTCACCTGCAACGTAGGTTGCTGCTCGGGGGCTCTCTCAAGTTTGCCATCGCCTCTCCCGCCTTCTCCCCTCCTGCTCAGGGGTTCGGCCCAATGAGCCTGGTGGATCCCCGTCCACCCTTCCACCAAAAGCCTTTTGGCCTCTGCTATGCCTGCTCGCCATTTCCCCCAAAGCACCTCACCTGGGGACCGGCCGAGGCCGCGTAATGGCGCAGGATCCCGGGGACAATCCTGCTCTCCAGGTGAGCCCTCAGCTGCTCCCCGGGGGCCCAGAGCACAGTGCAGCTGTAGAGCGACAGGAGGGCGCTCCTCACCCTGGCCGTCTCCGCCAAGCCCTGGAGGAGAGGGGAAGAGGGAAGCCGGGGTGTGTGTGTGTGTCTCTCTCTCTTGAGGATCTTTGCTTTGGGAAAGGGTGATGGAGAGGATGGCGGGAAGGGTCTTTCTCTGCCTGAAAGCACCGTGTGTGCCCCAGCAAGAGGGACAGTATCTGCCTTCCTCAACCAGGCTGCCGTGTCCATCATCCCCAGGCTTGGGGAAGGAGGGTCTCCCTTGTGGCTCGGGGGGGGGGGGCTCTCTCTTTGCCCTTCCAGGATCTTGAAGAGATGCCTGCCCTCCAACACCTCTTCCCCCCCAAAAACCTCCCCACTTCTACCCCAAATTCAAATCAGAAAGGGATAACGTGTCCTCCAGATGCCAAGGCAACCTTGGGATGGGGGGGGGGCTTTATAGGCCTCTCTGAGAGATAGGAGGTCAATGGAAGTGAGCCATGGAAGGGGGGCGGCAGGGAGGCTTAGGGGCCACAGTGAACCCCCCCTCTCGGGGCCACAGATGGCCTTGTGAACATCAAATGCACACAAAGGGGGGGGGTCTGTCAGGTCCTGTGGGCTGTACCGCCTGGGCAGTGCTCCCCTGTTAAGGGTATTCTGGGCTCTCCAGAGAGTCGGTAAGTAGATTTGATTCAAATTTATTTGTTTTAAATATTTTTACTCTGCCTTTCTCCTCAAAAGGGCCCAAGCCAGGCTTTTAAAGGGTGTTTAGAGGGTCAGAGTGAGTGAGGGGGCCTGACCTGGCCGGAGTGAAGGCAAACGGGCTCCTCTTCGAGCTCCGCGCCCGACACAGCCTTCTCCTCAAAGAGTTTCAGGGCCGCCAGCACCGCCCGCAGCTGCCCCTTCGCACAATAAGCCAAGCACCAGCGAAGGCCCTGAGGATGACACACACAAACACAACATACAGAGAAAGAGAGAAGAGCTATGCAGATACAAACATCTGCCTGCAAAGCAAGGGGATGTGTCCCGTAGACATGTTGGAGACGGGCTCACGGGGGGGGGGGGACACGGATAACACCAACCTGGGAAAGAGCCCCAGGGGAGAGAGGGAGCGGAAACTGGCACCCACCTTTCTCTGACCTTCATCAGTGTAATCCGTCTGCATCATCACCTCAATGAGCTGTGAAGCCACCCCCTTGGACTCTTCTGCCAAGGACAGGGTCGTCCCCAAGGCCTTGTAGAGGAACGCCTGAAGGAGGGGAGAGTCAGCCAGCCAAGACCAAGGATAGGCTCCGTCATTGATGCTTGACCTGCCCAGCCGGCGGTTCTCCCCCCACCAGCGGTCCCCCCTAACCCTATCCCCGAAATCTAACTCAGAACCCCATTTGGAACCCCGGTTGCCCCATGGAGGAGGGAAAGAGGGAGAGTGTCAAAGCCACAGAAGGTCTTCACCAGGATCCACAGCGGGTGATATACTTCCTAGGATCAAATATGCAAAAGAATAGGCCTTCCACCTTATTTATTAATTTATTTCTTCACCTGGAACCAAAGAATTCTGAAGAATTCAAAAGGGGGCCTATTTGGTGGGTTTGGGAGCGGGCTTTGTCCACGGAATCATGGCATTGGAAGGGGCCCAGAAGGCCACGGAGGCAGGAATCCACGTCTCTCCGACAGCTGTCTGTCTCCCTGGACCCGTGTTTTTACGCTCGTTTTTAGAACAAGTGATGGAACAGCCTGTCCTCCATGGCTTGCCACCTGCGCCTGCCATGGCAGGGAAACAGCCTCCATGGGCTCCCCTCCTCTTGGCTGAAGGGTGGTCAATGCCAGGAAGCAGGTTTCCTTGTGCCTCTCCCGGGAAGGGGCTCGGCACAGGTCTTCCTGTGAAGTAAGGGGGCCAGGTTGCCAAACAGCCAAGCCGAAGGGATAGGAGATGGGAACAGCGTCCCAAAGGTCCCCCTGAACTGACCTTCTCGGCGGGGCAGCCGTGAGCCAGGCCCACCAGCTTCGCAATCTCCTGCCCCAGCCGCAGGATCCACGCACTGCCTTCCTCCGGGCCACCCGTCCACTGAGGATGATGGTGCAAAGACTTCCCTAGGAACTACAGAGGGGCCGGGAAGAGAAGGTCAGGTTACAGACGAGGAGACCGGCACCGGTGCTGTGTGGAAGATCAGATCCCTGGCCTTTCTGGGGATGATACCTCCAGCAGCTTCTGCTCCCACGTGGCTGCTTCCAGCGTGTACTTGCTGTGGCCTTCCGTGGACAAGAGAGAGAGAAAGAAATGGGTCACCTTGGGAAGCAGGAGGTACAGAACATTCCTCCTTGGGGGGGAGGTGGCAGCCAGCAGATCAGAGGACTGGCTAGAGGGTTACTTGAAGTGGGCAGGGGGCGGGCCCAGGGACAATCGGCTGCAGTAGCCAAGCTCTGGCCAAATACAGCTGAGTGGCCCTTGTAAGCAGGGCAGGACAAAGAAGGAAGGCTTTTCTCCTCTGCTTACCTTCCAGGTAACGGACCAGGACTGGCACCTCCACCCACCAGTGCTCGGCCACATCCTGGTAGATCTCCGGGCGCAGAGCGCTGAGCAGGCGCAAGGCAGCTGCCCCTCGGCCAGATTCTTCGAAGGGTGAAACCGCCAAGCTCTGTGAGTAAAGAAGGCACAACTGGGAGGGCAAGAACGGGAAGGGTTTCATGTGGGACCACAGAAGGTGGCGGTCCGAGGGAGGTCACGGGATGAGCATCCGTGCCAATTCTCTGTGAAGCGAAGGAGCCCCGACAAGCCGTTCTCCTCTCTTCTGGGGCCACCGGATGAGCAGGATTCTCCCCTGGGCCCAGGTCCTCACTCACCAGCAGCCGAATCAGCAGTTCCTGGGGGGTCGGAGAGTCCACTGGGAAGAGTCGGCAAGGGAAACAGCAAAGAGGGAGGGACGGGAGAGGATAGTGGTCACGGACGTGAAGAATCAGCCACGGATCCTGTTTTCCCAGCCACGTGGCCAATTTTCCTTCCCCAGCGACTGAAAAACTGGTGCATGAATCACTGAACACAACTCAAGAGGTCGGCCATTCTCTGGCCACCAAGCACCCCTTAGAGCTGCAGGCAGCACCCAGCAGGATGATCACCCTCCGGGCCTTTTACAGGCCCGCAGTCGGAGAGTCAGGAAGGGAGCGGGACTGCCTCGTGTGTCAAATCTGCATGGGAGGACCCCAGAACCACCCTCCAAATGAGAGAAGACCTTGAAACAGGGGGGTCCCAGATTTCTGTCGGCAGCCCCAGAGATCTCTGGAGGCCTGAACACAGGACATGGAAGCTTCAACCCGGGAGGAATGATGGTAGGGCGTCTCGGAACCCACCTGGTTCCAGCTTGCCTTCCTTGCAGGCCACCTGGCGCAGCCGCTGCTTGGCCAGCAGCCTCAGGGCATGGCACAAGGGCACGGCGGAAGCGGTGTGATAGGGCTGCATTAGGTAGCCTAGCATCCTCGCCCATAATTCCTGCCAAGGACAGAAGAAGGGTCAGGGGCTGGGCTGCTCAGGGAATTCACCGTTTGTGCTAAACATCCCCCACCATGGCCCGTTTCCCCCTGCTCCTTACCCACACCCACCACCACCCTGCATCATCTCCACCCCTGCCAAAGGAGTGCCATCTCCCCATGCCACTCACCTGGCTGGCACACCTCTGGGTTGCCACAGCTGCATGGAGGGCGTCCATGGCTGCCCTCTCGATGGCCTTCTCCTCCAGGCCGCCCAGGGGGAGCCTCCGCGTTGGGTGCGTCTGAAAGAGGAGACAGAGCACCTGCCGGATCTGCCTGGGTCCAGCTGCCAAGGGCCCCGATCCCATAGATATTGGGGCATGTTTGTGTGTGTGTCCCTACTGCATTTTGAAAGGTACAGAGGCCAGTGTGCCCCCCCTTTCATACCAGCTGGTGGGCAGACACAGCCAGCTGCAGACAGATGTAACTCAGAGGCCAGCCTTCCACCTTCTCAAAGTAACCCATGTGCAGCAGCTTCTCGATGACCCGGAGCATGGCCAGACGAACCTACGAGCCAGAGGAGGAGGAGGAGGGCAGGTAAGTGGGCAGTCTGCTCTCAGAGCTGAGCTCTAGGGACCCGGATGGTCTCCTTCACCCAGGAGAGGCCAGGATGGGACCCTTTTGCCCCTGGCCATTCTTTGCCTCCTCTTCCTTCCTGCTAGGTCTCCTTGGATCCTGTTCAGCGGCCGGGGATGGGGCTCCAGGGCAGCCTGGCCACCCAACCCAACCCAGCCTAGTTGACCGCTCTACTCCGGTTTTCTTTGGTTCAGAGCAGAGGCTGGGTCCAGCATAGTTTGGGCTGGGGGGGGGGAGGAAAATGTGGGAACATCCTTTGGGGCGACCCCAGGAAGGGAGGCTCCGAGGTTTTGTGCCAGGTGCTTTTGAGATCTGGCCTGAAGCAGACCACCGGAATCAGTCCCTGGACTTTTAATCTGGGCCAGTCCATTCGATTTCTTGCTTGGAGGAGAAAGGAATCCATTTCAGAAGGCAACCCATATCTCCCGGGGGGGGGAATCCCCCCAAAATTGAAATGAATGACCCACTGGCAAGTCTCAACCTGAACCTCTGCCCCTCCCAAGGACTCCCACTTGCTTGGAACAAAGCAATGGACACAAGTTGTAACCCACGGATTTGGGCCTTAGCCCCCACCCCCACCCTCATCCCCTTGTGTGTCTTGGGCCTCACCTTGGCACTGCGGTCCCTTAGCACAGCCTTCACCACCTTCACGCACAGCTGCCTCCTGCTCCAGACCTCCGGCGCTGCAAGAGAGGAACCAAGGGTGGCGGTGCTGGTCAGAGAGGCTTTGGAGAGGCCCAAGGCAGAAGAGGGCAGGGGCTTGGTCTATTTGAGCAGAAAAGACCCCAGGCAGGACCAGACCCCCCCTCCTCTCCCCTCCCAGAGGCTGGGACCCTCTTTCCTTCCACCTGGAGGCTGGGCACCCCCCTGGCTGACCCACTTGGCAACTGAAATAAGGCCACCACAATTGGCACCCAGAACAGTCTGGGTGGACTCTGTTTCCTGGACTCTGTTTCCCATTTCTTTCCACCCAAAACCATCAGCTGCAGCCGCCTCTCCTTCTGGCTTCTCTTTATGGGTCTCCTGCCCACAAGCTTTCTGGTGCTGGTGGGGGAGTGTGTTTTACCTGCTTCTTCTACCCCACCTTGTTTGATTCAGGCGCCTAGGGATGCATGACAGAAGCAATCGTTTTAAGGACCACTCCAACCCACCACCCACCCTGCTCTCCTTTGGGGCTGGGACAACCCTCCTCATCCCGTTGCCCTCAGCCCCACAGAGGCCACAAGCTGACTGCCTCCCCCACAAAACGGGGGCCGCCTGCCTTTCCCTAGCCCCCTCCAGCCCCGTTGAGGATGTGGGGGACCTGAGAGAGGAGCAATCAGCTGGCCGGCGGCCATCAGGCTCCTCTGCAACATCAGGAAGGAGGTGACCTTCGGACTAGGGATTCCCTGAGTCGCCCACAGACTCTCCATATAGGATGATCTCGAGAAGCAGGAAGCGTGTGTGTGTGTGTGTGTGTGTGTGTGTGTGTGTGTGTGTGTGTGTGTGTGTGTGTGTGTGTGTGTGTGTGTGTGTGTGTGTGTGTGTGTGGGCATCCTAAGGCACCTGCACATGCTGTGTCCAGGGCATCTCTGCCCCCACCCCCTCAGAGGGTCCTCCTCACCCTGAGCACCCACGATTTTGGAGAGCAAGAGCAGCAACATCACCCGAAGCTCTTTGTGGCCTTTTTCCAGTTTCTTCTCAAAAGCCCCCAGCAGATCCGAGGGGCGGGAACGGGCTGTGGGGAAAGGGCAAAGGAACTGCGGTGTCAGCAAGTCGGGCAGGGGTGGGTTTGTTGATCCCCCCCAGTCTCCTTTTTGGGGGGGATCAGCAGCAGGAAGGGCCTCCCCCGCCCCTTCTCCAACTAAGCCCTACCCAGGCACAAGAAGATGTGGGAGATCTCAGCACAGTTCTCTTGGCTGTGCGGCTCTCGTCCCCGGATGCAAATCTAAAGGGAAACAGAAAGGGAAAGGGTGGGAATCAGGACCACAATACAAAGGGGAAGGGAGGCTTTGGCCACATTGCAGTTGGAGGGGAAGAGGCCCCTGCCTTCTCCTCTGGCACCCAAGTCACCAGAAGGCGGAGGGCTCTGTGGGTCTGTTGAGTCCTTACCTGGTGGCTCAGAACACAAGTAAGGGGCTCCACCAGCAGCCTTGGGATGGGGTGATGGTTCACCAAGGAAGCTTTCAAGATCTGGCTCAGCAGCTGCAAGAGTACAGACACATCCTTATCCATCCTTCCTTATCCTTCCTTATCCTTCCTTCCTTATCCTTCCTTCCTTCCTTCCTTCCTTCCTTCCTTTCTTCCTTCCTTCCTTCCTTCCTTCCATCCATCCATCCATCCATCCATCCATCCATCCATCCATCCTTTCCTTTCCTTTCCTTTCCTTTCCTTTCCTTTCCTTTCCTTTCCTTTCCTTTCCTCCCTCCCACTGAGCACAGACGACTCTTCCACTCCTCCGTGTTCCACCCCGTTTAATGTTCCGGGACTCAAAACGAGTTTGATTGGGCAGACCTTTCTGTGGCCCCATCAGCCACACAAAATGACTTCACCTTTAAGGCCCCACTGCAAAGATCCGGCTGCAATGGGCAACTCGTTTATACTGTACACAGACCCCTTTTGGTTTTTTTGGAAAAGATTACCTGGCACCAGATCCTTGGAGGACAAGGTCAGGTCTGGTTGAAAGGGGACGGGGAATATTTTGAAGCAATTTGGAGAGAAACCAAGAGAAGCGAGCCGGGTGTCTTTGCCAAGGAGACCACGGGAATGACGGATTCGTGGCTGGCTGAAGGAGCCTCACCTTTGTGATAAGAATGGGGTCGATCCCACTCTCGTACTGCTCTGAGAGCAGAAGGAGGTCTTCGTAAACCCGAGCCTGGAATTCCCTCTTGGGCAGGAGGAGGCTCAGCATGGGGCCCAGCGCCTTCAAAACAGCCAGCTTGACCTGTCAGCATGGGGGGAAGGGGGAGGGAGGAGACTGCTGTGTGGGGTGTCGGACCCTTAAATCTGGCCACTGTCTTTATTTCCTGGATATGTACAGCCGCCTCCCTTCTTCCTCCATGCAAACTCTTTCCCTCCACAGAACGGGAAGCAGGGTTGCTCCCAGGGGGTGGGAGCCGAGAGGGCTGGAGGCGTCTTACCTGGGGGTCGCTTTCGGGCAGCCACGTGCGGACCATGGAGGCGTAGAGGGGAAAGAGGTAGCTGGCGAACTGCTGGACCCTGATCCGGGGGTAGGAGCTTTTCCCCCAGCTTTGCAGGTAGATCCGGATGGCCCGGCACATCTGTTGGAGGGCTGGGAAGGGGCAGGTGCCAGAGAGGCTAAGATCCTGCAGGTTAAGATCCTAAGAGCCTAACCAACTCAGACCTTTGGAAAATGCCCACACAGCTTAAGAGGCACATTTCCCCAAATACCTGGAAATGGGCACATGGCACATGGGGGCAAAAATCAGACAGGAATTGAAAAATGAATACAGTATAACAGGGGGTTGGAATTAAAATGCATGAAAGCCTTATCCAGATCTTGTCCATGTATACGTGCAGAAACACACTGGACAACAGTCATGGGGGAAATGGACTTCATCCATACTTAGTTCTGCCGATGCAAAGCACAGATGAACTCTGTTGAGTTTGGCTGGATTTCTGCCTCGGAGATACCCGCCCGAGCTGCCCTCCTCCCTCTGCTCTCCGTCCCCACTCAGCGCCCCCAGCTCAGACCCCGTGGGGACTGACCTGCGCAAAGCGCACGGCGCCTCCAGCTATCCTCGATCCAGCGCACGACGGTCTGCAGCGTGGCCAGGGTGATGCCCAAGAAGGGGATGCAGCCGTACACTGACGAAGGCAGGAGAGGAAGGAGATGGGAATAGATCAGAGGGGGGAACCCTGCCCGGAAGCCAGGAAGAGTCAGGGAGGAGCCGATGCTCAAGCCAAGGGAACAGAGCCCTGTTCCCAAGGACTTGCCTCTCCCTGCAACATTGCACACCATGAAAAGAAACAACAAAATAAATGACAAAATAAACATAAACGGCCTTTCTCTGCCCTCGTAAAGAGCCGGGCCACATCTATTTTGGAAGAGTCTCCAGAGGCTGCTGATGAACCAGTCCACAACCCTCTCTTGCCCCACTTGCCCTGGCCACCGCTGCTAGCCCATTCATGCTCCCCATCCTGGCCAACTATCTGCATGAGGGTAATTCAATGACGCTTGGACGTGCGATGTATCGGAACGACAGGTGGGCTTCTGTCTGAGTCACTGTTCTCTGGGTTTACCTCTTTCGAATTAGCCTCCTGGAAGTCCTCTTGGCACCGGCGGTGACTGGAGAACTCAACCGCACCAACAAAGACCCAGCTCCCCTCAAGAGGAGTGTCCCCGTTGTATCTCTGTGTGACTTACTGTTCCTCTCCAGCAGGAGAATCAAGGGACAGAAACAGAAAAGGGAGCAAGATCCTTTGGGAGGGAAGCGTCGGACACCTTCTGCGGAATGCACCGATTAGACCCACTCGAATGGCGTTCGTGCCTTGGCCGTCAGGGCCCCACGGGCCTGGCGAGTATGGAAGGGGTGGGAGCGACCGAGAAGCCCCCCCCCAGCCCTGCCCTCCCGAGCGAAGCCTTCTCCCTTTCCCGAGGTCCTACCATCGGTGGCTGCCATCCTGCCGAGGGCGAGAAGGGTGAACGCGCCCGGCTGCGTGAAGGGCCTGAGGTGACGCTGAAGCTCTGTCATGACGGGGTTAAAGTGGCCCCGGGCAAGGATGGCCAAGGTGTTACTGGCGGCCACCTGGAGTTCCCAGGGACGCCCCTCCTGCGGCTGGAAAGGGAAGAGGGTGAGGAGATCAAAGAGAGGGAGCCGAAAGAGGTACTGCCTGCAGCTCCTGAGTGCAGCAGAATTGCCCAGCATCTCAGAAGAGCCCCCCCCCGCACAAAGGGTGGCACCACCACCCCCGTTTACCGCCAGAGGTGCCCTCAGTTGCTTGGAGGCAGCCACAATGAAGTCCCGAGTGGGCTCCACTTCCACGCCATGTTCCAGGAGGGCCTGGAGGCTGTGATAGACCACCACCTTCTGCCGGACGGAGGCCTGTGGGGAGGGGGGAGGAGAGAGAGAGAGATCCCAAGTAGAGGGGGGCCCGTTCATTGGCCAGGCTCGTGCATGGAGCCACGAGGCCCAGGAACTTCCAGGGTGGTCACGAAGTGGCTGTCCCCAGGCCCCTCAGGGATGGGTGCCTCCCCCTGGAGAGGAGCTAAAAGCCCCCCCCCCAGCATCAACCACCGGTTGGGGCAGGCTGCCCTACTGAGGGATACCCTACAACCCTTGCCAGAAGGGACGAGGGACTCCGCGCCCCCAATTTTGAAAAAGGATGGGGGAAAAAGCGAGGCAGCTCAGGACATTCCCTTGAATGGGGTATAATTCTGCCACGTGAAGAGTCACCCCCACTTCTACACTTGGACAGACCGGGGGGGGGGGCTGGCTGCCTGGCAGCAAAGTCTTAGGGGAGGAAAGCCACTCTCTGCACCTCCTCCTGCTGGATCGTGACCAGAAGCGCCGGCATTGTGGCCGCTGGGCAGCTGAGGGCGGCCCGCACAAGACGAACCACCGTGTCCTTCTGGTTCTCTGCCTCTAGGAAAGGAAGCAGGTCTCGGACGGAGCAGAGCTCACCTATGGGCAGGGGAAGAGGGCGAGAACGGCACGGCAGCCCGTCAGGCCAACAACACCCATCCCTCCGAGGGACCGCTGCCAAACCCTGACGTCTCCGGGGTCTGAAGGGTGGAGCAAACCAGGATCGTTTCCCATTTCCGGCCCTGGCGGTCAGGGAGACGAGCCAGGCAGGACTCAAAGCCCAGCAAAGTCTCGGCACCTCACTCCGGAGGTAGAGTTCTCTGCCATGTCATCCGTAAAGCTTGATCCTTCCCCACTGGGGGGCATAACACAGATAAGCCCCCGCAGAGCTCAGCATGGCTGGGGTTCCTTTGCCCAGACAGATGGTTTGAATCTCTTGGGGACAGGTGTGTTTTTTGCTTCAGAAATGAAGAGGGCTATAATTGATCCATGGCCCCACCAAGAGCCCACTAAGAGAGATGGGGGGGGGGGGGGAGATTCCTTGTTTTTTGGGTTCCCAGTGACTGCCCGGGAAGTCCAGAAGCTTGCTTCATTACCTCCATGGGACGGGGGTCCCTCGTCAGCCACGTCCTCGTATTGCTTCTGCTCCATGCTTGCTGTTCAGGGGTGAAAGCATTCAGGGCTGTCCTTTGCACTGTCTTGCCTCCCCCTCCCCAAAAGGGCAGACGTTCAGTGGCTGCCTCTTTCTAGGACTCCGCTGGTGGAGGCACCAGCCGGGCCCAAGGCCTCTTGCAGCCAGCAGTGCAGAGACTGCCTGGCGTCCTGGAAGAGACTGGCTGGCCCCCTCTCTCAACAGTTGCACGGTCCCTATGGGAAAGGGCGGCCGGGGGGTGGGGGTGGGGAAGCAGGACTGCCCGGCGGGTGGCTGCCCTGGCCACAGAGAGGGGTGAACGGCAGAAGTGGAACCCCCTTGCGCTCTGAGGATTCAAATGGGATGCAGGCCCCTCGACCCCCTACGCAGATAGTCTACACTGCAACCAAAGTCTGCTTGGGCTGAAGAAGGGGCGCCCTGATAATGCTGCAAGAAGCCAGGAAAACCAGCCCTTCCAGCCGAGATTCAAACATCCCCTCAATTTAAAAAAAACATCAGACCGGTCACACGCACACACACACAGCTTGACCCTGGCAAAGGTGCTGCCTGCCTGCCTGCCTTTGAAACCCAGAGAAGGGAAAACCAAGAGGGCGAGGCCTTTTGCAGAATTGGGGGGGGGGGGGGCTAGCCTGCCTTCTCCTCTGCTTCCCGAGCCCAAAGAAGGGACCTCTTGAGGCCTCTCTTCAGCTCACTTTGCAACAGGCAGCCCGCCTAGACCCTGGGGCTGCCGGCTCTGAACCTGTGGCCCTCTGAGAGGAAGCCCGGAGCCCGGCAAGCAGGCTGCCACTAGCCAGGTGGCCCCTGCAGTGGCCCATGGAACCACCGCAGCCGGAGGGCTCTGTGACATCGCCGGGAATGCAGGCGATGTTCCAGAGGAACTTCTCAGTAGGAAGGCAAGGGTATCAGTGGCCTTGGCTTCTTCCTCCCCAAAAGGCAGAAGTTTCACAGACCCAGAGGTGACCCGCTGTGACCAGAGGAAGCCTCTCAAGGGCTGGTCTCTGGATCCGGAGCCATCAGGGCAGCTGCTCCCAGGCCCTGATAAGTGTTTCAAGCCCAGAGGCAGGGAAGAAAAAAGAGTTCCTCCCCCCCACCCCACCCCACCCCAGGTTGCGGGTGTCCTGATTCCTCAGCGTGAGGTCACTCTCAGAGTCTGTGGCTGGAGGGATGTCTTTTGCAATAAAAGGACTTCTTTCCGCCAAGAGCAGGGTTACATTAGGAACTTTATTGTTCTCCTCTTACAACGTCCCATCCGGCAAGCTCAGAACAACACTGGAGAACAGATCGCAGGGGACAGGCAAGCCACGGTCCCGTGACGCACATCCTCTTCCTTACAATCAGCCTGTGAGGAGTGTCTTGATTCGCCTTCCACGCGACCTGCCAGTTTGTGTGTCTGCTCAGCCTCCTCTGGGGATAGCCAAGCAGAGGCCAGAGGGAGGTGACCAAACGGAGGCTGGCTTGACAGGCAGGGAGGCCGGCAAGAACCCTCCCGGGAGCCTCCTCTGTAGCCCCCAGAGCCAACCCCGACTACCACCAAAGGATGTTCTTTTCTCACCAGCCTGACAGAGGGTGGCTCTGCTCTCCTGGGGTCCCGTTTCTCTCCAGCCAGCAGGGCTCCTGCAGCTTCCTGGTGGGTCTCTGTAGCACCACAGCCCCCAACGGTCACCTTTAGGGGGGGGTTCTTAGGCCACACAGGGGCTCTTTGGGTTCCACTTGTGCCAGGAAGGGCCTGGCCATGCAGGATGAGGATGAAGCTCACTTGCTTCTCCAGGAAGAGCAATCGGAGATAAGAGTTCCTGCTGGCAGCTGGAGGGGTGCCCGAGCCAGGCATGGTCTCGGAGGAGGGTCAGACCGTTGGTTCCCCAAAGGACAAGTGGAGAGCTGGGGCTCCTGGTCCCTTCACCCTCCAGGTCCTGCCGCCTCCACGGCTTGAGAGTCAAGGAGAAACCACAGGCCGAAGAGGGCGGGTGGCACCACGGAGGTTCCTCCCCCTCCATAAGAGGAGGGCCACCAGTTTCTCAGGACGCCTCTCTCGCTACTGCCTGGGCGGAGGAGGCGGAGGTGCGGATCAGGTCCTGTGGAAGGCTCTCCCTGGCCTCCTGCATCCGGCGCCGGGCCCGCTGGAATGCCTCTGAAACCGAGGAGGAGGTGAATGGGGGGGGGGAGAGAAGAGGGAGGGAGGAATGGGAAGGGAGATTCAGCTAAAGAGTGGATAAAGGAGCCCCCCCCTCCCCACTTACTCCAAGGCAAGTTCTGCATACATGGTAGCCCAGACTCACAGCTGAGAAACTCCAAACAGCCCTCTCTGAATATATTATGCAAAGTTACAAAGCTTATCTCCAGGCCTTACCAAGAGGAAAGGCAAAGAGAAGGCAGAGAGCCGGAATTGCCCCCCCCCAAAAAAAAGCTCTGCTCCACCACCCACCTCCGTTTTCACCTCCCAGTTGCAAAGACTTCGCCTTTCAGAGTGGTAACATGAGGAAACCTAACTTAATTTCAAACCCATGTACATGTTCAAAGGATGAGAAAAGGACAAAGCCATGCCACATTCAGTTGCCTAGGTATGGATCCTGCGCAGATTTCCAAACCATGGAAACCAACCCTCCCCAGCTCACCCAGGATGTTGTAGAGGGAGCCGTGGTGGCTGAAGCCCCCCAGCCGGTCCAGGACGCTTTTCATGCGCTTCCTCATGGAGCTGGATTCCAGGAAAGCCCTGCCAAGAGAGACAGAATAAGCATTTGCCTTTTCTCCTCCCTCTCAGCCACCTCCTTCACTGTCTACTCGTGGGCTTCCTGGAGGCACCAGGCTGGCCTCTGCTGCCGTGGGTCAAAGCCTGGACTCTGAGAAACTCAGCCATGTGCTTTGTGGGTGGGGATGATGGACAGCAAGGTGATGCTGAGGTTCAAAACAACACACACAGCGGGTCTACCATGTCCAGGAGAAGGCCAGCCGTGGGAGAACTGAGCCAGAGGAAAGGTTCAGAGGGGGAAAGAGCCAAGCTGGACCCAAAAAGAAAAAGACCCCCGGCTCAGATCTCTTTAAAGGGGGGGAAGGACCCCCACCATCTCCCCCACGTGCACTTCCCACAGCACTTCCTCCCAGCAGGAGGCTCACCTCGACTGCTGCAAGCAGTTCAGCTGGAAGGTGACGCTGCCCGTCGTTTCCGTGCGGAAGCCAAACCGGCTGAGGCGGTCGCCCTGCGCAGAGGAGAGCCCAAGGTTTCCAGGTGAGCCCAGTCCGTCTCCCCCCCTTCCCTCTCCACTAAAGAGCCAGAGAGGCCAGCTATAGGACACCCAGAGCAAAGCGATAGGACAGGCCTCCCCGCACGGATCCTTACTGTGAAGGTGCACGGCACGCGGGTGTAGGTCAGGTCCTCCAGTTCTGGGGATCCCCCGATGAAAAATCTCTGCAGCTCCGAGAGGGTGCCTGGCTCCACAGGGCGCCAAGTGGAAGCTGTCTCAGTGTGAGTCCCTAGATCACAAGGTTTGGGAGGCGGGAGCCACAATGCAGGAGGGGTGAAAAGATTCTCTAGCCCCTTCCCCTTCCGTCCCACAATCGGTGTCAGAGCATGGGGAACTGCCTCAGCAATCAGCTGAGAAGCAAGCTTCGGGCGCCTTGGGAGTCGTCAACTTCTCTCTTCCAACGCACCTCCATTCCTTTATGGGTATCTAGACCTGTGGAAGTACTGCCTGCAAAACTCTCTCTCTCACACAGCTTCCTGCTGGGAAGATCTCTCAGTGATTCTCTTACAGGGCAGGCTGCAGCTCTAAGCACAGGAGCAGCCCAAGGAAAGAAGATGGCAATCCTTTGACCAAGGAAGTTCTAACAGGGGACGGCCCATGGCCCTCTCCAGCTAGGATAATGGGAGGAGCTTCCCTTCTGCTGTCTGAAAAGGGGCGTGGGCTTGGCGATGGTCACGGGGAGGGCAAGGACTGGTGCCAACGCATTTCTGGTGGGAGGCCCCTCACCTTGGAGCCTGGCTCCCCTCCGCCCTCTTACCTGGCGTGGACGGGAGCACCACAAAGCCGTAGCCCTCGACACGGTACCTCTGCCAAAAATCCAAGGACAGGACCTCGAAGTACAGGACAGGCCATGAGGGGAAGGATCCTGGGGCAGGAAGGGCAGGAAGAGAGGGCCAGTGGCAGGCTGGGCTCCCCGGGGATCCCCAGACCCCTTCCCAGGAGGGGAAAGGAGGACTCCACCAGAAAGGGAACCCGCCAGAGGTCCAAGTTCAGCTCCAGATGACCACCAGAGCTGGCTCGGGGTTTCTAGGCCTTCCGGCCTGCCTGACACTTGTGTTAATGGGGACTTGGGTCCTTTCAGATGAGAAGCCAGGCCAGAGAATTATCCGTGTCTTTTCACTCTTGGCTAGATCGAGGCCTGAGACGGCCACTCCAGCCTCCACTTCAACACATCCCTCAGGGCAGGTCTCGGGGCTTACCTTCCGACTCTTCCTCTTGGCTGAGGAACAGCTCCAGGGTGAAAGGGAAGGAGAAGAAGGCCACCCGGTCCTGGGAAGAGAAAAGAGCCAAGTCAGTCCTGCTAGGGAACCACCGGCTTCCTGTGGTGACCTGGGGAGGAGGAGGAGGCCAAGGACGGGCCAAAACAGGGCCCTCCTGCCCTGGGAGAGCATCGACACCCCCTTCCCGAAAGACAAGAGCTGGGAGCTTCACTTTCAACACTCAAGTATCCCAGGAATCCAAAGGCCACCCTTTGGGAAGCGATTCCAAGCGCCGCCTGCTCCAGGGATGCGAAGGAAGCAGGGGGCCCAGGGGATCTGCCCCTTCAGCATGTGCCGGATAGAAAAACCAGGCCTGGGGAGCGCTGCCCCTTGGTAGCTGGCTTCGGGGCCCTGGTCCCTGTCCCCCCACTCACCCTGCCATGTGTCTTGGTAGCACAGGTCTGCGTCACTCTGGAGAGCTGCTGGGAAGGGGGACACGACCAGCCTAGGGGGAAGCGAGCGAGCAGAAGGGTGAGGGGGACAAAGGTGCAGGAGTGGATTCAGGTGGGACCTTGGGGAGCAGGAAAGCCCTGGACTCCCACCACCACCTGGCAACAGATCAAGCCAGAAGGCTGTAGGGCTCAAAACCTCCTGTCCCCCATTCCTCCCAGCCTATGCCCGTCAGTCAAGCCACGGGTAGATCACCTCCTTCATTCCCTCAACTAGATTCCTGGGCCAACCCCAAAGGCCAGTTGACCCAGTTCACTCACCACTGGGCAGCTCCAGAAAGAAGTGGATGTAGAGGTTGTCATACTCGTAGCCCTGGGCGGAAACTAAGAGACAGAAAGGGAGAAGCACTGACGGCCTGAACCTTCTCCTCGGAGATCTTGGACCTCCGGGGCTCCCTTCTTTCTTAATTAATTTATTTAGAACATTTCTGTGCTGCCTTTCTCCCCAAAGGGGCCTGAGTTCCCGGCCTGAGGATGGCTTTCGGGGATCAGGGCCAGGTGAAGAGAGCCCAGCAGGTGACCAGGCTCACGGGGTGTGCTTCTCCTGCCGCAAAAGGGAGAGGAGTCATTTCTGGCTGGTTTTGGACAATGCCTCCCAGAAGCAGGATGAGATCCATTGGCAAGAGTGCTGGGAGGGTCACAGCTGCTGTCACGTGATCACCAAAAGCAGCCACCACTCAGGCCTGCTCTTCTCTCTCTCAAGGGGAGGGGAAAACGTGAGACGAAAGAGTCGTGTGGGTGAGAGCAAAAAACTTCAAGAGGATCACTTACCGATTTCCCCGTTAACAATGAGCCGGAGAGTCCCGGGAACAGTCTGGGAGTGGGGGAGAGAGAGGGAACCCAATTCAGTGAGGGGCTGTCGCTCGATGTGTACAAGTGCCTGCCCTGTTCTCAGGAGGTCTTGAGTTCAATTCCTGCCTGGTTCAGCTCAAGGCCCTTCGCTCGTTGGTGGGGGGGAATGCATCCCCTGCTGAGCCCCCCAAGGAAGAGCGGGCTGCCACCGACAAGGCTGCTGAGCCAAACCAAACAGCAATTACACAGGGACCCCGAGTTTCAGGCAGCTCAACCTATTGAGAGGTTCTCCATAGGCATGGGGGAGGGAAGGGGGCAGTGGGAAAACCCAGGGCTGCTGCCCCCAAAGCCCTCAAGCCTCCTCGAAAGGGCCATCAAGCCACAGGAGACCAGAGGTAGCCTCAGCTCATGTTCTTCCCTGCAGTCACAACAAAGGGGAGGTCCTGACTTGAATATGTGAGTCTTCCAGCCCCCTTTCCACCCGTTTTCATGTTATGAGTGCAGAAGAGAAACCAAGGATGGGGCAGAGTATGGAGGAGATCTGCAAGATCCGTGGGGGGGGGGGATGCGAGGAAATGTGGGGAGGGAGGGCAAGCTCAAGGGACCACCCCCTCAGCCCCCACTGATGTGAGCCCCTCTCCCCAGACAGCCCGGGAACGGTGATCCCAACAAGCGAGTTTCAAAAGCTTTGCTGAGATGCTCTTGACCCCCCCCCCAAAAGCAGAGGGGCTGCCAGCTCAACTCCACTCCTGCCCAGAAAAGGGCCACCCCCTGCACGACCTGGCGCTCTTTTGCCCTGGCACGAGAGGAGAACTGTGTGGCATCTCTTGAGTCTGCCTTTTGGGTCAGGCTGGAGGCCAGCAGGATGTTCTGCCTGGGAAACAAGAGCCGGTTTCTGGGCGAGTGGAGGGACTGGCTCCGATCAAGGAGGAAGATGCCCTTTCGGCAAAGCATCACTCACTGTCTCAAAGTCAGAGCCAACGAGACCCTCGAGGTACTCCTTGTGCCGGCTGTACAGCTGAGGAAGACAGCGGGAGAAAATCAGCTGGGAGAGAGGGGGGGATGGATCCCTGCCCTCTTTCTCTCCTACAGGAGCTGCCAGGAAACCACAAATCGCCTCCCTGCCCACATCACCACCAGCCCACAGACAACGGCAGCCTGAGCAGGATCTTACCAGCGGCACCCGTCAAGCCTGGCAAACTGCTAGCTGCCCATTTCTCAAGGCCTGATTCCAACTCACGTCTCAGGTTGCAGTGAGTTTAATCTCCCATGCAACCCCCCCCAAAAAAACCGCAACAATCTACAGAGGAAAAAGAGCAGCCCTTACGTCCTTGAAGATGTGATGCTCCCGGTCCTCCTCCTCCTCCCCCGCTGGGGACGAGGCGTTCTCCAGTGTGAAGGTCCACACGTCTCGCTTCTCCCCTTCCAGTTGAATCCTTCAGAGCCCAGATGGCACAAAAGACTCAGAGAAAAAAGGATGGGGAGGAAGAGCCCCGGAAGGTCTCTCTGCTCTACCTCCCCACCACCCACCCTGGGCAAGCCGCTGCCTCCCCCCTCCCCAGAGCTGCTCACCTGTAGGGACCTTTGGTGCCCGTGAAGTCCGGCCTGATGGTCAGGACGCCGTTGCTGTCCGCCTTGATGGTGCAGAGCATGCGTTCGTACGCCCTGGAGCCAAGTCTGTGGGGACAGCAGGAGAAAGGAGGGGACTGGGGCACTTGGTATGCCCTGATTGGGGGGGGGGGCAGAGCAAGAGTGGAGCCACAAAACGCCGGGCACCTCAACCAGAAAGTGTGGCCTGGGAGACGGGTAAGTGGCAGGGAATCTGATCCAGGCACCACAGCATAGAGGCTTGGCCTGTCTGGATTGCAGTTCCTTCCCCCCACCACCACCCCAAACATGACCTCCCAGCAGCCTAGGGATTCCCCCACCCAGGGCTTGTCCTGATGTCGGCTGGAATGGCCTCCAGAGAGAGAGATGGCGGCCTTCTCTCGAGCCAGACCAACTGACTGGGAGTCACAGCATTTCTCCCTTTCAGGCAGGAGTCTTCCGAAGCCACACCTGGAGAAACCCCTGCTGTTCTCCCATCCAAGGACTCACCCGGCCTGACCCTGGATCAGCTCTTAAAAGTGTGTTCACGGTGACCTGAGGTCAGGGTGACGCCACTCCAGCCACTCTCTGGCTTCCCATGCCACGCTCGCATGGACCCCAGGTGGGCATGCGTTGCTGAGGGACTGGGGCTGCCTTGGGAACAAGCCCTAGACGCTCTTGGGGGGTGGGACACAAAATGGGCAGATGAGGCCAGCAGGGGCCGACAGGGGCTGACTTACTTGCCAGGGGGTCCCAGATCTGCCATGATGTACATGGTCTGTACGGGGGTGTTGAGGACGTGGCTGTTCCGGACAAACTCCTTGGAGGGCTCCCAGTTGACGATGTGGGATTTCAGGCCCCCTCCTTCCCTGCCGAGAAGGGAGGGAGAAGGCACGGTTGCCCACCAGAGAGCATCCTTCCTTCCACTTCACAACCAAGAGGGGACGTGGGGGAGGAGACCCAGAATCAGGGATTCCCCCCCCCCCAAAAAAAGCCAGGCCCTGCTCCCAACTCACAGGGGCCTCCTGGGCTCCTGTCGCCGCCGCTGCCTGACGTTGGCCATTCTCTCCGCCAAGTAGGAGGGTACGTCCTGAAGGGACGTGGTCACCCGCTGGCAGTGCTGGAAGGAGGAGAGACCGCTTCAGTTAGGCGCCTCCCCCTTGACTCGATTCTCCCCTCTGTGAAACGGGCACGATCTGGAACAGCTGGAGGCTTGGACAAAGCAGGCGTACCTCCTCCTACAGCGACCTGAGCGGCCACCTACCGTCCAGCCAGACCCCTTGGCCACCTAGCCCCTGGCCTGGCTTGAGCTGACCAACAACCAGGGCTCCCCACGGTTCCCTCCTGGCCTCCCTCCAGAAGATTCGCAGAAGCCGATCCTGTGTTGCTTCTGAAAGCAGGCGAAAGCCAGTGTGTCCACGCAAGGTCACACAGGCCAGTCGTCCCCGCCCCGTGCAAAAAGCAAGCACCTCCTCCAGGTCGGTGAAGCGGTCGTGATCTGTGTAGGTGAAGATGCGGGAGTTCCTCCGACCTCCGGTCTCCTCCATCTTCCGGATGTCCTGGTGGTACTGGCGGTCGAGGGGGCTCTGGCAGGCAGAGGCATTCCGGTAGAGATCCACCTCAAACTGGGAGAGGCACAGAAAGCCGGGGATGTGGGGCGGCCCCAACCCTCCTCTCCCCAGCACCACCGAGTGCCAGGGCCAGAGGAGGAAGCTGTAGAGATGGTCTCTCCCTGGGGCCTCTCCCTCTCCCTTTGGAGGTCCAGACTATCCATCCCAGGATGGGAGGTTCTGAGCTGAAGTTACAGGGGTGGGGAGGGGGGCTGCTATCTAGGTCACCCACCCACATTCACCCTCTAGATTAGCTTCTGCCCATCAGCTTACATCCAAGAGCTCCCAGAAACCATATGGATGGAATAGGAGGGACCTTAAAGGAAGCCCCCAGGTCTCCGTCTCACCCACCCACAACCTGAATCAGCCTCAGACAAAGCCAGGCTTCCTCCCCTCCCAGGAAGCACATCAGGACCTGATCAGGAGGTGCAAAGCCAGGAGGCGTGTCTGCCAGATGCTGGGAAAAACACATTATCATCCTTGCTGCTGCTATTGCTACTGCTTAGATTGCTTTTTCGCTCCTTCTTCCACCCATCGAGCTCTCCTCCCTACTTAAACCCCTGCGAGGTAGGTCAGGCTAAAGGGACGGCACGGAGCCCATATCGACTAGGGTGGTGCTGGCGGTGGGTCAGCTCATGGGCCAGTGGTGACTTCAAAGTGGACCTCCTTGGTTGCCATCCAGCGTCTCCACCTGACGGTCTCTGCCTTCCCTTTGAGGCCCAGATGGCTTTGCACGGCATCCTGCCTTTCTCCAGAAAGAGGCTGAGGGCACAGATTTGACAGCCACGGTGTTAAGGCAAGTGGTGCCACAGAAACCAGCAGGCAACGGCAGGGGGAAAGTTGTGCTTTGATAGAGGAGGGTTGGAGTCAAGGGACAGCCCAATATTTCTAGCATCACATGGAGGACCAGGGCAGGCTGCTCACCTCGGATGGCCTTACCGGATAAACAAAGGGAGCATGACAAGAGCCTCTGGGAAGCACTGGGGGGAACAGGTAAGACGAGTCCCTCACCTGACTAAAGAGTTTCTCTTGCCAACCAACCACCACCTCTTCCTTCTCCTCATCAGGATGATGGTCCTCACCTGCAACAGACCGGGGAAATTGTGTGCGCATGTAGGTCACCAAAGTTATAAGAGCACAGAGGGTGGGACTACAAGGGGTGAGAGGAAGAAAACACCAGCAGACAGGCTAGTGGCATGTTTTGCCTTCCGGGGGGTCAAGCAGAGACTGTGTCTGAAGCCCTGGTTCTCAAGACTAACTGCATCACGGCTCTCCAACACGAACATGCTCTCAGCTCTAAGCACTGGCCAGCTTGAATGCCTGCCTGTGCCTGCCAATGAATGGGAACAGCCCATAGTGGGGAAATCCTGACCCTTTGGCAGAGCAGCCATCAGCCTGGGTAGGGGCAAAGGTTGTCCTCAGTCATCCCCACCCCTGACACAAAGAGAGAGAGAGAGAGAGGAAGCCTAATGCACTCACCTGCCACATTTTGTGGGCTGAAAGTAGTCAAGCCAATGAGCTGCTGGCTGAAGGATGGCTGCTGGAGCCGCTGCAGGAGGAGGCTTCTGGAGGTCACCCGCTGGATCCGGACCCTACCATGGAAGAAAGCAAGCACCGCCGTTAGCAGAGCCAGGAAGGACAGCACAAAACTGCAAAGGATGCAGAAATCAAAGCGGTTTCCCAAATGCTAAATCCACCTAACTCGGCAGAGGATCCGGGCAACATCGCTAAGGGGACACAGAGCCACGGGGCACTAAGGACAGCAAACATAAATGTCTTTCAAGAAAGAAAGCTTCACTTTTTTTTAAAAGCACAATCTATTTATTCCATATATTTCTATTTGGGATCTCTATTGACGCAGCCCCAATTTTGTCAGTGTGTCAGCAAGAAATCTTCCATAGTGCTTGCCCCTCCCGTTTCTTTTTGGAAGCAGGTGCCTTTTAGGGACCCCAAGATGCATTGCACCTAGGAGGGACACCTGAGGGAGGGGGTGACCTATACAGAGGGGCACCCAAGGCTCTCGTCCCTGTTGCCGGCTAGAAGCCCCTGAGCCCCTCTTAGGGTGTGTCCCTTTGCACAGGCATTTTATATACGTATAGAGAAATTAAATTTTCTTGCGGGGCGGTAATCACAAGAAAGTGCACATTTTTATTATGTAACCTTGTTCTTGTTTATTGTGGGTGGAGAAAGTCCCTTTTAA
This sequence comes from Pogona vitticeps, assembly GCF_051106095.1. Taxonomy (NCBI): domain Eukaryota; kingdom Metazoa; phylum Chordata; class Lepidosauria; order Squamata; family Agamidae; genus Pogona; species Pogona vitticeps. Next base: position 25,387,887 of record NC_135789.1, on the reverse strand, counting down.
GTAGCAGGTTTTATCTTTCACTCTCTGGCACTTTGTTACCAACGTGTTACTATTTTAAACAACCTTTTACATTTCGCAAAACATTTAACGAATAACATCCTCTTTCTTTCCACCCTCAAAGACTGGAGCAGGATTTCTTTTGTAGGCTTATAGAAACGGGGATTCTACCAATATTACTAATATATATGAACACTTTTTATTTTTTGGTTGAGAGGCATCTGATATTTGCTCTGAACTGCTACTGAAAATCACCTCCAAAGGGGGCTTTTGTTTTGCAGTGCGGATGCTTTTTGCTCTCCCTAGAGCTTGCCTGACAAACACCTCCAGCATCTTGCGTTTTCACTTTTTAAAACCAGGTTGGGGACTCTGTGAACCTCCAGATATTTCTGGGCTGTGAGTTCCCTTCTCACTCTCCCCCCTGGCCTTTGATTGCAGGGGCTCATGGGAGTTGTAGTCCAGGGGAACCACACATCCGGCTGCCCCAGTTGAAACAAACAGCCCGGTTCCCTCCCAATCCACACCTGTTTCTGGCCCCTATTTCCCTCCTTTTGCACCTTAAGAGAATAATTTGTGAATGAAAAAAACTAAAATAAATCCTGCCCCCTTGCAAAGGGGTTTATTTTGCCTTAAACCTGTTACTGCCAAGGAATTCTGTGGCACCTGAAAGTCTACCCCATTTTATCTGCCCTCTACTTTTCTGACAGTTTGTAACTGGCAAGACTCTGCGCCGATGCTGGCCGTGGATGAAAACGGGTCGCCTGCCTGGGGGCCCCAAGGCTTGGCGGCTGCTTGGCAGCGCTGAGGAGTCCTGTGTGACCCTGAAGGCTAGTGTGGCACCCTTTGCCATGCCAAATAACACGAATCCTTGCAACTGGCCCTGGGGCTGCTGCTGCTCCCTCCTCAGCGAGTGCATCTGAAACAACGGGTGGGCCAGCAAAGAATCTCTTGCAAACAAACCCACAGCTTGCAAAAGTTACTTTCCTGGGGCCCTAACTTCAAAGACAAGCAAGCAAAGGACTGATTTGCAATTCTCTTCCTCCCTCCCGCCCCCCAAAAAACAAGAAGGAATCCTTCCCCCCCCCTTCTTTCCGGCCAGTGCAATCCCCAAAAAAGTAACTTTTCCACCTCGGGGGACTTTGCAAAGGGATTTCCCCTTTGCAAACTTCCCTTTTTTAAGCATCACCCTTTCCCCGTTACACGAAAGGCGTTTTGCTTCAACTTCGTGCCCGCAGATTTAATGCAGCCCCCCCCCCCTCGCCACGATCCTCAACCCCGGGGGTTCCTCAGCCCGGGGGGTGGGCAACATGCGGCCCTGCAGCCGCTGCAGGACTACAACTCCCATCAACCCCAGCGCGCCTAGTCCCCCCTCACCCCAAGAGGAGGATCATAAACAGCGGAGGGAGGGAAGAAACAACCCAGACCTGATGCGCAGGTTGCGGATAGGGTCCCGAGAGCGGTACACAGCGGCGCCGGTGTCCTCGTTCCAAGGCCCCTGTGCCATGGCGGAAGCGCTTTCCACGCGAGGGAGCAGGCTGCGGCGTTTCCGCTAGGCCGTGTTTCCAGGGAGACGCCAAGATGGCTTCTGCCGGCCGTAGAGAGATGAAAAAGTGGAGAAAACCCGCGCCGAAGTCCGGGTGGAGCACTTGCGGGTCGCTCGGAGGACTCTTCCTTGGAACGGACAGAGAAACCCCGATTGGGGCTCTTTTTTTAGCATCACTATCCCGCCTCCCCCCTCACTTTTGGCCCCATAATCCCAGAAAGCAAATAAATAAATAAATAAATAAATAAATAAATAAATAAATAAATAAATAAATAAATAAATAAATAAATAAATCCGCGCCCTCGCCATCACAACTCAGCGTTCCCAATTTTGGAGGGCAGGTCCCATCATCCCCCAGCCAAACGCGTCCAGGGGATTCTGGGAGTTGTAGGAGAAAGAAAGAAAGAGATAGAGAGCACCAAGAAAGAGGTCATTCTTCACACAAAGAGGATGAAAATGTGCATTAAATTTTCATATGCTAATATGAACTCATATATTCAGCTTTCATCACAATTAGACATTATTGCCGTAATTTAAGTGGAACTATACTACCGGTTACCGCACAGGACTATGATTACGTAACCTTGAGACACAGAATCGAAAGAAAGCTGGGAAGGTGATCTAATAAATAAGGCAGTGTTCCATCACTGGCTCAAATACCCTGGTTTTGTCAGTAATTATACTAACTACTGTGCATGAGAGTGTAGTTTGCATCCTTTCTTACAAAATGACCTTCCCCCACCACTTTGTCCCATAAAATTTCCCTTAAAAATATGAGAGGGCCGATTCCTTGACCAAAGCCTCACCTTTTTCTGCTCAGCCAGGGAAACGTGTTGGGGTTTAGGGTGACCACATACACACACACACATACCCAAAAAGGAGGTCCGCTCAGGGGTCCCCGTGTGGGAGACAGCGGGAAGGATCAGACCCAAAAGCAAAAATAAAAAAAGAACAAGAATGAAATGGAGAGTACACTAGAAAGAAGGGGGTGTCTGTTTTTGGTCCTGCAATATTTCAAAAAGTTTGATTTCCCCACTCTAGGAACTTTCCAGGAAAAAACCATTTTCTAGCCAAAGGCAGGAAAGGCTGAAGAGGCCACCAAACAATCTGGAATGGAGTAAAGGGTGCCTTCTGCCCACCAGCTGCCGCTCTTGGTCCTGGAGGAGAGACCTGGAGAAGAGCAGTCTACCTGTCGGCCACGAGAGGGAACCCTTGCTTGACAGTTCTGGATCATCCCCCCCCAAAAAATCTTTAAAAACATCTCCTTACCATCCCAGACAGAGGAAGGGTGGCGGAAGATCATTGTGTGTGCGTGAGAGCGAAAGTGGGGTACCTTTCCCTTTAAAAAAAGATCCTTTTTGCTCCTCTCCAAAAGTGGCAGGGCAACACAATCTCTCGTGCCTCCAAAATCTGTGCGTTTCTGAAGACTATGATACCTTTCTGGAAGGAAAGAAAAGGTATACATGACTCTGTGTACCTTTGACAGATGCACAGGACTTAAAAAAAAAAAAACAGTGCTTCCCCAAAATTAAGACAGGGTCTTATATTAATTTTTGTTCCAAAAATGCAGTAGGGCTTATTTTCAATTTTTTTTCATGTACAACAATCTACCTTTATTCAAACACAGTCATTTCATCTGCACAAGGGCGGAGGGTGGGGTTTCACTTAACTAGGGTCTAATTTTGGGGGTAGGGCTTATATGACGAGCATCCTGAAAAATCCTACTAGGGCTCATTTTCAGGTTAGGTCTTATTTTCGGGGAAAACAGGGTATGCACAATATCTTGTTCTGTGCGGTGAAATCGCCTCCAACATATGGCGATCTTATGAATGAACCATCTCTAAAATGCCCTGTCCTCAACAGCCCTGCTCAGAAATTGCAAACTCAATCCTGCTGGCTTCCTTGAGGGAGTCAAGTCATCTCGTATTTGGTTTTCCTCTTTTCCTGCTGCCTTCCACCAAGGACCTACATGTTCATCTTTCTGGCAGGCCATGGTATCCACAAAGCTCTCCTCCGGCACCACATTTCAAATGAATCATTTTCCTTGTTGGCCTTCTTCACTTCCATTGTTCACACCCGTATATAGTGATCAGGAGGTGTGGATGACCTTGGTCTCTTGATGATGTTTTCTAGTTCCTTTGTTGCTACCTTTCCAAGTCTCTGACTTCTGATTTCTTGGTTGCATTCTCCATTTGGACCGATGGTTGAACCAAGGTATACAAAAGTTTTAGCTATTTCAATTTCTCCATTATCAGCACAAAAGTTGTGTATTTCTTCTGTAGTCATGTGTGTGTGTGTGTGTGTGTGTGTGTGTGTGTTTTTGTCTTCATGTTTGGGTGCAATCCTGTTTTGGCACTTTCTTCTTTCCCTTCGACTAAAAGTATGCATCAGAAAAATATCTACAAAAAATACATTTTGGGGAGGGGAAAGGCAAACAAAGATGCACATAGATTTTTGTGTGGGAATATAAAAGCGTATCCGGTTTGACTTGGAAGTGGGATGCAAAGAGGGTTAGGCTTCCCCTCTCCCTTAGCAGCAATTCTCTCAGCAGCTTTGATAGAAATGGATTTTCTCAGAAACCATTGGTCATTGTGAGCTGTCCCTGTTGCATTGCAAAGGACTCGAGAGGAGTTTGATCTTGAACTGATAATTAAGAGCCATTAGCACTGCAAAACGCCCGCTCTTCATTTGGACCAATTTGACGGCCTGTCTTTTTGGACTCTTATTCTGTAGGGCAGGGGCCATGGGGGAATGTTGATCTTGAGTAGCCACACTCCCAAATCAACCACACACCCCTGAGTGGTCCATGCTCAGTTGCACACCTCAGTCCAAAGCGGCTTGCTTCCCTGATCTCCCCAGAATGTGCAGAGTTTTGCACAACGGGAATGCTAGACACAATACCTGGAGAAGATTTCTCACTAGCATGCACTTGGAAGAAATCTGAGCAGGCTTTCGGGATGCACAGCATTCCAGCTCAGACTCTCATCCATAAAAAATATATTTTTTTAAAAAAACAAACAACAGCCAGTATCCCCCTCGTGACCTGCACTGCATCTTTTCACATTTCAAGGTGTGGCACCAATGCACCAGTAGACTGAACAAAGTTGTACATCCTGCCTCCCGGATCAATAAGGTGCACGGGCATTGTTTGGGGAGGGTTGCTGGTTAGGGAAGCCACAGCCAGCTTCCCCGTGCTTTCCCTCCCTTCCTCCCCACAAAGTCTGGCAGAGAAGGTTTAAAACCCCACCCCAACCTCAACAGCAGGGGTCAGGCCAGGTTTCCAGCATCCTGAATCATGCGGCCATCGTTCATGCCTGTCAAAGCCTCTGTCTGCGCCTTAGAGTTCTGAAAACATGACTTTAATAGCCTGTTTCACACGTTTGGTTTTGTTTCCATTGCTAATTGAGTCTCCGGCTCCTCTTACAAAATAAACAGCGCAGGGTGTGTGCCGTCCAGCCGCCCCCCCTTTCTTTCTCCCACATCCCCCCCCCTTTCCTTCGCTGGATGGCCTGGATTCCTGGCGGAGCTTGCAGGCCGACATTCCCGGGCCGGTCCCTTCTGACACGAGGCTGGGCTTTTGCCGAGAAATGCTCGAGCGAGCTGGCGCTTTCCTCAACCCCATGTTCTCTGGGTCTGTCCGCTCAGCCCTGGCCTGCCATAGCTCTGAAAACTATCCTGCCTGCCTGCGCCTTGCCAGTTGGCCAAAGACTCAGCCAGACCTTGGGGGGAAGGAGGTACAGCGGCCCTTAGGTCCCCGATGCGCCGGCGAGCGCTTTTGTGCTCAATGAAGCTAAGATGCTACAAGCATCTTCCATAAGTCCACCCAGAGGGGGCCTGGAGAGGACCAGCTGGCGGCTGCTGTTTCCACCTTCGCCTCACCTCCAGCTGCAGAAAGCTCACTCGCGTCCTTGGCGTGCAGGTCCAGGGCTTCATCCTGCAGCGGTTCTTTCGACGGCAAGCCCATTTCCCCGTGTGCCCAGTTCCTCCCGGCCATGGAATCATGCACATCGTAAAGCAAGCTGGTTCCCCCAACCTGGGGCCTCACTCCATGAACCCTCCTGCAGCCAGCACTTTGGGGGCGGTGGTTTTCATCCTTCTTGTTCCCCCCTTTTCCCCATTGGGAAAGCCATAGGGCAGGCGGTCCCCACCTATCGGTTCTACCTGCTCACCCGTTGGGAGGCACAAGGTAGTGCCCCCATTTTGGGGGGGAAATCACTCAGGAGAACAAGATGGGCCTCTTCAGGGTCCTGTATGGGAATACGGCCCATGAAGCCCCAACAGGCCACCTCTCCTATGACTCACTTTCCCCTCTGCCTCCTTTTGCTTTTCCCTGGATGAGCTTTAACCACCGAGCAACACCACCCCCCTTGAGATGCTATCCATGACATGCAACCCAAATGTCTCCTCTTCCGTCCCTTCCCCAGAGCCCCTGAACTGGGCTTTCGTCCCCCCAGTGGTCCACTCGTGCTTCAAATGTCCGTGTTTTTATCCGACCCCCTTCTCCCAGCTGCGTCGCCATCCTGGGATCAGCACAACGCCTGGGTGGAAGTGCCTCGGCTTCTCTTAGCTGACGGGAACAGAGAGAATACGGCTTCTCTCCCACTGCAGAGGGGCAGCAACTAGATTTTATTCTCTTCACGCCACCAAGAGGTCATTGAGAGACTATCTGTCCTCTTTGAGCTCAGCATAAGTATCCTAAAATGCTCGTGGGGCAATAAGGACCACGGAGCATGTCCAGAGTTCCACCCTCAGTCCCACCTGTCAGCAGCCCATGTCCGAACCTAAACTTGATCAGCTACCACGGCCCCAAACCTCAGCAGATTGCCATCGCAGAGTGCCCCTGGCCACGTACAGAGGGCATTCCCTCACCTGCAGGACAAAAACCAGCAGATGGCGATTGGGGTGGATAATGCTTTTGAACCCGAGGAAACCCTTCTGCTTTCCTACCCGAGAAAACTTTCTCATTGGGTGAGTTTGAAGAGTTTGTACCCCAAAAAGGTCTCTGTATTATTATTTTTCAGGGGAGGGGAGGGTTTGCACCAGGCTGGCAGGAGACCATATCAAGAGGAAGGCAGGCTCCGAATTTTCGGTGGAAAGGAGAGGGCTTGCCATTCCCTCCTAAAACGCCCCCGTTCTCACCTGCAGGATCCATCTTAAGAAACGCCTCTCACATCCAGCCAAATAATCTTTGTGGCTTAAATATTAGGGAGTGTTCCCCAATGGTAAGAGCCGGTCAGCGGGGGGGGGGGGAAAGACCCTCTGAGAGTCTTTGGGCGACGGACTGGGGGTCTTGAAACAGAGACCAGGGGGGACCACCTGCTGAGGATGTTTGTGGATCTCCTGCATGGGCCTTGGGATTAATGATCTTTGGGATCCTGCCAGCTCTCCTGGGCTCAATCCTGCCCGGCCGTGGTGTCCTATGAGCGGCTGATGCTGTTCTGCTCTGGGCTGATTTACGGCCTCACTCTGAGAGCTCTCTCTCCCCCCCCCTTCGCCATCTGATCCAGCCTTCACATGCCTTTGTGACAGAGACGCTGGCTGTAAGCATGGGCAGGAATGTCTGGATTTACGAGCTGGGAAACTGGGCGGCCGTCCAGGCCTCTCCAGGGCCTTGTGGTGCTGAGTGGAGGTTCGGGGCACAGAAATCCATTCCCTGGATGGAAAAAAGGACCCCAACTTCGACATAGGAGGGTTTCAGGTCAAGGGTGGCACTCTGGACCAGAGAAAGCCCCCCCCAACTTGCCCCAGTCCATGCAGGCTCGAGCCAGGGAAAGATTTCCTGGCCCCCTCCAGCTTGCCAAGGCCTTGATGTGTGAAAAGACCACAAGGGTTCATTCATTAGTCACCACATAACGGTTATTTTCTTCGAAGGGCTCGGCTCTTTGAACTCGAAGGCTCTCGCCTTCTTTTCCTTGGCTCTGGCGAGGGCCAAAAAGAAAACGAAATGGGGAAAGATCGACACACACACCCCTCAGGATGATGAGAAGAGAGGGTGGTGAGGTGTCAAGTTGGCCCATCATCATCTCCAGCGAGGCAGAACTGACATCACCCCCACGGTGCCAGGGTGGCATCGAGCACAAGTCAAGGGTACCCATGGCCAACTTTCTAACACATGTGCTCACACACACACACACACACACACACACACACACACACACACACACACACACACACACACACACACACACACACAAGCTGCGAGCAGGTGCCAAGGGTGGGATCTGGTTGGAGATCCACTGCCGATTTGCAGTCTGGCAAAACAGATATCGATGACACCATCCGAAAACCTCTAACAAGGATTTGGAGGAGGTCTGGCTGAGAAGCAAATTCTCAGGGAACAGGTCTTAACGATCGATTTTGAAAAAGACACCTGCAAACACACTCTCCCGTTTTTTTGTTTAAAAAAAGAAGCAGTTTGGCTTGTTTTTCGGGGCCTTAGAAAAACAGCAGGCCATAACACAAAAAGCTTCCCCCAAAGCTCCTTCGCCTGCTGCTTAGCTCTGGAACAAGGGGCCTCTGGCACTCCCAAGGGCGTGGACTACAACACCCAGCATCCTGGATCGTCAGCTAGGCTGGTGAAGGCTGAAGGGAAGGCCCAATAAGATCTCTCTCTCTCTCTTCTTGTTCCTCATCCCAGATTTAGCTGAGAAGGTCCCCCGCCCCCCATTCCCATCCTGTTACATGCACGTTTGAAGCACAAGACCCGTGAAACAATTTTCCTGCTCCTGATGCACAAGGTTTTGCCAATGCAACAGCCTCCGAAGAGTTTGCTCGTTGTGCCTCTGGAGGAGTGACTGCGCCCGGGCTTCCTGGCCACCCTGGGAGGCAAAAGACACAATGACTCTTCTTCCCATTTGAGTTAACGATGTCTCTAGTGATCTGGAAAATGCAACTGTCTATGTTTTTAAACACTAGGCTTAGGCCAGTGTAAATCTGCATAAGCTTCAATTTAATATGTCAAGGGGGGTGTTTTTGTTTGCTCCTGTAGTATATTTTAACTGCTGTGAGATAACTCTGAATTTCCTGCCCTTCCTTCCACCCATCATCAGCTCCTTCCTTCCTTCCTTCCTTCCTTCCTTCCTTCCTTCCTTCCTTCCTTCCTTCCTTCCTTCATCAGCTGCTTCCCTCCTTCCAGGGCCAGTGCCCAGAAACCCCAGCCAGCAGGGCTAATGGAAAAGGATGATGGGACTTGTAGTCTCCCAGCATCCCGTGGTCCGAAGCTTCCTTGCAGTTGGCCTAAGGCATAACCCGTTCCCTTGAGCCCCCTCTCCCCTGGACAGTGTCTGGTCCCCATTCCCAGAAACTGTGGTGGCTGCTCCAATGTAGGGGGTGGTGGGGCGGGGTGGGGTGGGGGCCCCGACCCGCCAGTACCTCACGGCCTTGGCATCCTTGGCCTCTGCAAGGAAGCCTCCCGCTGCGGGCTGCGGAGAACAACAGTTCCGCCCACTCAACATAAGTCAGGGGTGCATCCAGATGTTTATTTTCCTAATTCTTGGCAAGAGGCTCCCACTTCTCTGAAGAGAACATATAGGCTGTGTGAGGACACGGGCGGCTGTCCGCTCCACCTCTGTCTGGAGGAGATGAAGGAGGCTGAGAATTCAAGGGGAGTGGGGTGGGCGGGTGGGTCAGGGTGGGCTGGGATGAAGGAACAAAGAGGTAGGTCGCCTCGTGCGAAGGGGGCAGAGATGGGCCGGTCCAAAGAGCCCCACGCGGCCGCCTGGACACGGAGGTATGCCGTTCTGTTGGCCAGGGCTGAGATTCATGTATGGTTCTTGGCTGGGTGGGCTTCTCGGCTCAACGGCCAGGTATGTAACTATTCTAACCATTTCCTTCCATGCCAGAAAAAGAGAAGATTGGCTATAAATAACCCCCTCCTGTTGGGAGAAAAAACATTGCAGACAGATTGCGTCCCTCCCTGGCAGACCCCGCCAGCGTCCCACTTGTTTCTCTTCCTGGCAGCGAAAGGGGTCCGGCCGTGCCAGGGCTCCGACCCAAAGGCAGTACCTCGGGCTCCGTCCCACGGTTTGCAGGTGATTTATGGCTGCCGGCCCTGCTGTGCGGGCCACGTCTCCGGCTCGGGTCACAGACCGGAGGGCGAAGAGGGAACTGGATCGGAGCCTGCTCATCCTGGCAGACGGTGGCACCCGGAAGGGGAGGCCGGGAGGAGTGGAGGATCTCCGCGAGAGGTGGGCACGAACCGGTTTGCTTTGGAAAGCTGGACGCCGCCTCCCGAATGCCGCCAAAGGAGGCAACAGCCGAGCTCATGTTTGACAGAGATACAGAGAAAGACAGAATTCAAAACACTCAGGTTGGAAATCCCTTTATCGGGATCAACTGTAAGTCCCTTAAACTATGCCAGCTTCCAGCATCTCCAGAATGCTTCACCAGTCTGGGCAGTGAGAAACCAACCAACCAGGAAGGAGAGAGGAAAGGCCCAGGACCCAAGTATCTGGTGTGTGGTTTTAAGCCGCAGGGATTTGCCATGAAACCGACTCAAATTGGGACTTGATGAGTGCAGGAGCCACATAAGTATTGCAGGATTCCCAGCAAACCCCACTGGAAAACTGGAGATCTTTCTTGCCTGCAAGCTAGCAGCCAGCATCAGCGTTTCTGTGGTTACCATTTTTGGGGAGGGCGATGCAGGAACGCAAGCTTTGTCTGCTTTGAGAGGAAGCTTTGCTCCTCCGTGTGAAACTCTGGATCGTCACCTGGCGCACTGTTGTGGTAGGGTGGCCACACACTGTTTTGCAGGGCACAGCCCTCCGTTTGCCAGCCACCTCAGTTCCCTTACTCTGTGCACATTCTGTTGCTTGCAGAAAAGCCCTGTCGTGAGCACAGCGTATTCTGCACAAGTTCCCCCCCCCCCACAGGATTTGGCCTTTCCTTTTCTCTCCTTCTCCCCATCCGTCAAAGTTTAAACGCAAGAAGCTTGGAAGTCAACAAAGCCAGACAAGCTTGGTTTGATGGCAAGTTATTTGATTCCAGAATTGCAGGGCTGTTCAACCGCACGTCGATCTGCCTTCCGAGACACACGAAGCGGGAGTGAATGTTTTTATTCGTTCTGTGTTCACAACTCAGAGCCGGTGGGAGGGCACATCATCCCGCTCAGGGCGCATCATTTCACATCCAGAACGGTGCAGCTATCTGGGTCGCACAGTATTCCCCATCCAGAGCCCCAGAGTGAGACTCATGGCAGAGACGGGATTCCTTCCTTCCGAGTGGCAGAGGCTCACCACCCTGTGGAGCGACTGGCTGGCCTGTCTTCTTTCCTTTGATGGGGTTGACCTCTAGCGGGAAAAAAGCAGGGCCTTCTTCCACTAAGAACATCAGTGCTTTCCTGGCGATGGAGAATCCCCCATGTTCAGAGGGATTCCTCGGCAAGAGTAGAGAGAGGCCGCCTGCCTTTTTCTCTTGGCACGGTGGCTGGGCCAGCCCTTTCGCCGTTATGGGGGCACCCTTGCAAAAGGTGGTCAAAGCATGAAAGCTGCAAAAGGGGAGCGGCACAGGACACGGAAGTGTGCGCGCACGGCCGAGAGGCTCTTCTGCACACTTTGCAAAGTCTCCACATCAGATGGATGTGGCTTTTACTCTTTCACAAGGCCCTTGCAAGAGGAGATGTTCCTCACAACCGCTGTGCATATGTATGACGTTTTGCCACTCCTGGGTGTGCAGCGTGTGATCCAGAAGGCGAACCCCGTCACATCGTCTTTAGCGTTGCAAAGGGGAATTTTCCCTCCCTTCCTCCCAGTTTCCACCCCTCTTGGCGCGTCGCTTCAGGGGGGATCCCCAAAAACATGGCAGCCATCACCGCTGCCCTTCTCCCCCTTGGCTCAGCCTTTTCCTCGGGCGTGAGGGTCTCCTAGCTCACGGCTCCTTCTCAGCCCCCGACGCCAGCTTCCTCCTCCCCGCCTGTGCTTCTCGGCCTGGCTCGGCTCCGTGGGCGAGGGCCCAGGTTGGCACCCTGCCTTGGCTCTTTTGCACAGAAGCAAGACCAGCAGCTGCCATTTTTATGGTTATTGAGTGCGACCCCCTCGTCGTCATGCCGGGAAGCCAGTTGCTCCTCACACCCAGCGCAGCTGGAACGTGGGGCTGGTTCCATGGCTGGAAACCAAGCTCGACACTGGAAACCCAGCCCGTACTGGGGAAGACGGCCGCCACCCTCCCATGAAGAACAAGGCTCCGGGCACCGCATCTGGCTGGCTGGGCAGAGAGGTGCTTGTGAATCTTCCCGGCAGCTGACATTGCCTGCTTGCCCTCAAAACTGCTCAGGAAACCAGGAGGCGCGACGTCTGCAGAATCTGGGCCACACACCTGGCTGGGGGGGGGAGGGAGGAGGAAGAGACCCCTGGGAAGTTGAGGAAGCCTTGCCTGATGTCCCCTGGCTCGGATCCAGCCCGAGAGGAACACGAGACCCATCCGTGCAGTTGCTGACACAGCAAGGGCGGATCTCGGAGGACGATACCCGAACCAGACCCGACGCCTAGACGCTGAGCTCGGCAAGAATTCCTTGCTCCCTTGGGCAGAGAAGAACAGAAGGCTAGGCTCCTCGTTCCTGGAGCTGCAGATGAGAGATCACTTCCACGCCGCAGCTTCCCAGGCTTGAAACAGCCTCGTCTCCAATCATGGACTGGAAATACCAAAATAGCAAAGCCTGGAGGCTTGAGAAGAGACCTCCTGTGGTATTTTACGTGGCCTAGAGCTGCCCAAATCTTCCACCAGTCCAGGAACGTCCTCTGGCCTGGAGGGTGAAGTCCAAGGGCCTCGTGTTCTTTTCAGTGCCAGAAAGGATCTCCAGAACCATGTCTCTGGAACCTCGCTGGGCTCAGTCTCAAGGCGAGGACCCCTCCTCTCTGGGGGTGGCATGCTTTCCAGCTGTAACCTTCTCACCTCCTTTGAGCACTTTCAGTAGACACCAACTGGAGAGATCCCGCCAGAGGTTCCGGGTCCAATCCAGCCCTGCCTGGCTTTGGGTTGGCGCTCTTGAGATCCTTTGGCAATTCCACTTGTGTTCCATCAAAGGCAACTGGGTGACTCCTGCACCCTTCTTCTCTGAAGGCCAGGGAGTCCCCACTTGGCTTTGAAGGGTGTTGAGCACTTGACTTGGGCTCCTGAGGTTTCCAGGAAACCAACTAGACTGCAAGTTCCTGTCTTACGATGCCTGGCTTTGCCCAGGGAAGGTGCAAAAATTACAGACACCATAATGACGGGGAAAATAAAAGAGGCTCTTGTCTCACTCGTCTGGAGGTGAGGAATCTCACCGGACCTGAAAGTTCCCCACTGAGGGGGGCAAGATTGTTGTTGTTGTTTAGTCGTTAAGTCATGTCCGGCTCTTCATGACCCCATGGACTAGAGCACGCCAGGCCCTCCTGTCTTCCACTGCCTCCCGGAGTTGGGTCAAATTCACGTTGGTAGCTTCAATGACCCTGTCCAGCCGTCTCATCCTTGGTCGTCCCCTTCTCCTCTTGCCTTCACTCTTTCCCAACATCAGGGTCTTTTCCAGGGAGATTTCTCTTCTCATGAGATGGCCAAAGTCTTGGAGCCTCAGCTTCAGAATCTATCCTTCCAGTGAGCACTCAGGGTTGATTTCCTTCAGAACGGATAGGTTTGATCTCCTTGCAGTCCAGGGGACTCTCAAGAGTCTCCTCCAGCACCACAATTCAGAAACATCAATTCTTTGGCGGTCAGCCTTCTTGATGGTCCATCTCTCACTTCCAGATATCGCTACTGGAAAAACCATAGCTTTGACTATGCGGACTTTTGTCGGCAAGGTGATGTCTCTGCTTTTTAAGATGCTGTCTAGGTTTGTCATTGCTGGGAGGCAAAATAAATCAGAGGAAAGAATTTAACAAATATTATTTATATCCCATGACTTTCCGCTTCACAAACACACTGAGACTGTGTGTCTTCACTCCTGCATACATAGGAAGGACCCCGGGGGATTCACCCCAGCGGGTCTGTCTTCCAGTTCTGTGGCTCACAGGATCTTGAGCGCCCTTTTGTACCATAGAGTTCAGCAAAGTGGGAGCACAGAGTGTCCCCTTCTTTCTCATGCATGGACGCAACCCATTCCCAATTACAACATCACCCATTGTGCAGGGGAGGGAAGGCATGGAGGCATTCCCCCCACCCCACCCCAAACTGATCGCACCTGCTTCTTTGAGATGCCTCAAGTCTGAGGGGAGAGGTGAAAAGCACCTCCCTCTCCCGTTGGCCCGTGCCACTTTTAAACACTTCCATCATCCACAGCAGGTGGTGGACGCTGAAAGGGGTAGGCCGGCCCTGCCGGAGGGCCTCTGAGGGTGGGACAGTGCCCTATTCCTGCAGCCAGTTGAGATCTGTCATTGCCTTTTCTCCCCCCGCCCCTTAAAAGCAAAGCAAAAACAAGGCGCTCAGTTCCTAATATGGTCGCACTTTTCTCGACAGAGAGGCAAAATATAATTTAGATTTCCTCTCCTACTCCTAATCGTTCCCCTGGAATTTGGCCTCCCTGCCCTCTCTTCCCTTGCCATCCCGCCCCCAGTTTCAGGCAGGCCCTTCCTCCTCCTCCTCCTGAAGGAACGGAAAATGGGACCGGATTCCAAGGGCCTCCGGAGGAGTTATTTTGTCTGCCACGGGACAAAGCCTTGTCACTTCATTGCTATTTATAAGCCCTCCTCGCATCGCTTTGGAAAGTTTGCGTGTTGGACCCCATCCTGAGTCCCGAGGACAGCAGCATGAAGGGCTGTGTGTGGCTCACCTAGGATCTCCACAGGAGACCATTGTCTAGTTTAGTGTCACAACCAAGAGTTCTATTTTTGTTTTATTCAGTTTTCGGAGAGCATCTCTCCTGGGTGTTATCTAAAAGGGGATAGGTTGGGACTCCTGGAGGCTTGATTCCTTGCTGCTGGATCTTTTTGTCACTTCTGGCTCCTCTTACATACACGAGTGGAACTATAAAAGGGGCTTTCCTGGGGGAAACGGAGCGTTCCCCCTCCAAACAGGGGAACCTGTGTCCCTCAAAGGTGGAGCTGAATGTCCAGGATCGCTCACTTCCGTGATCCCTCACCGCTGGCCATGCTGGCTAAGGCCGATGGGACTCCCAGCC